>NC_072731.1:186029529-186110150 GCF_026930045.1 Uloborus diversus | reverse complement strand
CTTTTTTGAGAAATTGGAGACACCTTAATCTTAGGATCAAAAAGTCATATGAGTGATAATTATTAACCTTAAATACAAGTAAAAAAATTGTAAGTGTTTCATAATCAGAAAATATTGCAGATCAATATTTGAACCTGAGTAAAATCTTTAAGGCCAACATAGAAAAAAAGCATATGAGGACAAAAATTTAAATATTTATAAGCTTGTGGGGGAGCCATTCCTTCAAATTACTTCAAATATTCTTGTTTTCATGAATGAAACTAGTTTTTGACAAAATTCGGGACGTATTTTTTACCATTTATCTTCGATGGTAGATTTCAGCTCTATTGATGAAGTAAAATGTCTCTTCTTTGCATAAAATCTTTTTGCTAAGTCACCCAATAAGTTCTCTATTGGGTTAAGATCTGGAGACTTAGTTGGTCATTTCAAAGTTTCAACATTGTTTACTTGGAGCCTATTTTTTGCACTGTTACTCGGATGGATAGATGCATTGTTTTGCTAATATTTTCAATTTTCCCCAGCAATAAATTCAGTATTTGGTAAAAGATGACTTGGGAGGACTTTTGATATGCTTGTGAGTTCATTTACCTGAAACAAACGCAGCTGAGCACACACCATTGTAAGCAAAGCACTCTCAAGTTCTGATAGAGCCTCCCATCTGATTGGCGCTTGTAGAATATTTCTTTTTCTTTTCGTAAATCATGCCAATAGTACTTCTGTCCGTTTGGTCCATTCAAACTCCACTTCTTTTCGTTAGAAAAAATTATTTGTATTCATTGATTATCCCAGGTCATGATTTCCTAGCTAAAGTTGAAACGCTCTATATTGTCCATTTCCAGTAAATGAGGTTTAAGCAATTTTACAGCATTAATAAAATTTCCACACCTTCTAATTGTGTTATATATCGTTTTTGACAAAAATTTAAACCTATCGTCTGAATAAGTTTCCTAGTTCAGTACTTTTCAGGTAATGTAATAATTTCCAAACTCTTCTTCCATGACGCGAGGACAAAGCTTTAAGTTTTCCTGGATTTTGTTTTTACCCTAATTGTGTTTAAATCAAACAAAAATGTTGACTTCAGTCTTCGATCGTCCTATTTTTTCGCAATAGTACGCCTACTTATCCTTGTAGAAGAAAAAGCTTCAATCTATCCTCTTGCTTGAACAGTTAACTTTTTACCTTACAATACCGTCACAAGTAGGAAAAAAACTTTGAAGAAATTAATTACAAAACTGCAAGTTGAAGGGTTTCCACAATCTTGTTAACTGAGGTGACATTTATTGCAGTATAAGTACTTGCAGTTTTTTAAAAATTCTAATGGCCTTAAAGTTTTTACTCAAGCTAAAATGCTAACTTTGAATAAACCATTGCTTTTTTGGTTATTGCATGCATTACAAATCCTGTCTGTTGCGTTATTTCTTACCAATGAACATTAATAATTAATAATACAATAATATTACAATCCCTTTAATTTCATTTTCCTTTTTTCAAAGAAAATTTTACTGGCCTTAAAGTTTTTACTCAGGCTGTACTTGTTTATTGAGAAACAAAGACTGTAAGGAAAGTACATTTTTACCTCGAAATTTTTGCTTCCGCATAGTAAGCTTTTCACGTTCTCCAACGAAAATAGTGCAGCGGATTCGATAAGAAGGATTTTGGGGGCGCAAGTAAGAACAGCGATCTTGATACTGTTCAAGTTTTGAAAAAACCCGCTTTCGAGCTGCAAGGGCCATATAAATTGTTTTATTCCCTTTCCTAAGACTTTTGCTGGTCGAAGAAGCTTAAATACTTTTTTTTAGCCTGCTTTGCTTCTTTAAGGTTTATCTTAATATTTAAAATTATTAAATTATGCGACTGTTAATTTGTTTGTTGCGGGTTTGCAGAAATGACGGCAGAAGCAAGTAAACTCCTACCTTTATTGTGAAATGCAATTCTAAATTAACATTATTTTATTCATTCATTTATTTATTTATTTTCACTTTCTCAAAAAAAAAAAAAAAATTCTTCTATACAGTCAGTGTATTCAAAGTTATGTAAAATCTAAAAGCATTGGGCGGCTTCATCGAAAATTTTAAAAATCAGAATCATAGAAACAAAGCTAAATTTTTTGAATGGAACCACGGCTATACCCCATTACGTACCAAAATTAATTTTCAGGAAATTCTATTACTATTTTCCTATCAAATGTTGATTGCAGCGATTTTTTGACATACTTTTTCAATAAAAAAAAAGTGTTGTGAGATGTAGCAACTATAGCCAACGTAGGACAAGTTGAAATGAATAAAATGTTATGAGGACGCAATAAGCAACGAAATCTTTTAAAGAGTTGTTTTTAAAGAAGACTCTTACAAAACTAGAATATCGCCTGTCAAGGTATGACGGCTGAAAATTGCTTCTACATTTGAATGAAGCGATTGCATGTTGGTGATATTTTGATAGTTATAGTTAAAGATTTTAGCCCTAACTCCAGTGGATTAATCCTAAACTCCGGTAGATAGCGTTCATTGAAGACCACGTTTTCGTTTCTTCCTTCGCCTTAAATTACAGTTTTACCAGCAAAACAATTAAGTTATCGGAAATAAAGCATTTCCCTACACGTCAAACATTGCCAAAAAATATTATCAAATTATAAATAACTTTCTGAATTTTTGGTGCTTCAACAATGAAATAATGCCGTCACGCATGCTATGGCACGAGTTTCATCGTTGCTGACGTCAGAGCGTTACTCAATCAGTGAATTGGTTATTATATATATAAGGATGTTTGAAGTTTTAATCCAAGTTGGGTGGTAAACGTAAATCTGGTTTACAGTAATTATAAACATAAGTATGGCAATCTTCTCCAAAATAACTTCTTTCAACTTTCACAACAGGAATTTCCTTTGTATGAGTTATTTTGGTCATTTCTACTCATTTCTGGATAAAGAAAAAACTTAGAACACGTGATAAATAATTGCACTCGGTATCAACTTAATCAAAAGGTGATGTATCTATTTTACCAAAGAGAGATGCTTGAAATAGACCCAAAGAACGCCATTTCGTTAACTCAAAGACAGTGGAAAAACAGTTTCGAATATAAGCAACTATTAATAGGTACCTAAATTCATGCCTCTTACTCAAGGAACACAGAAGAAATAATCACTTGAACAGCCTTTTCGAAAGTTGTAAGAAAATCATGAAAAGTTACTTCTGTACACAAAAAAAAAAAAAAAAAAAAAAAAAAACGATTTGTTACGAACAATTCTTAAACGAAAAAAGATAAGTTCTCTCTCGTACGTAGGTCAAACTACTACAAGTCTGCTTTTTCATTAAAACTCTCAGTTCCCGGCACATACGCACTCGTATCAACATTGTATCAATTTAACTATGTATCAACTGTACCCAATCTCTCCTAAAGACGTAAAAAGTAGCATAAACACAAATGAAGCGGTAAAAGTACACATGAAAAAGTGAATAAAGAATATATAGCAATAAAAATCTAGCAAAAGTATGAGAAAAGTTACAAAACAGTAAAAAAATATTAAGAAGCGTTACGATGAGATTTTTGCAGGGATCATTGTTTGTAAACAGGGCTGCGGAGTCGAAGGAAAAAATGACCGTTTCCATATCCGGGAATTCTAGAGCCTTCGACTCTGTGACTCCTTTACTCTAAAATCTGTTCGACTCTGTATCCACAAATACTGGCTGAATTGCTCACTTAGGTGGAAAATGACCGACTCCGACTCTTGAAATTTGAAACCGTCGACTCCCAACTCCGACTCCTTTTCCTCAAAATCAGTCCGGCTCCAGCTTCGACTCTGCAGCCCTGGTTGTAAACATCAACGGAAATCCAAGAGGATTTTTTCAGAGGGAGACTTTGCAAAAGAAAAAAGGATAAGTTGAGGCTCTTTCTTTTTTTTACATAGCAAAAATGGACTAGAATATAGGACCGGTACATAGAACCTCTAGGGTCAGACGAATAGTGCAACTGAAAAAATATTGTTCAAGATCACCACTTTCAATGGAGCACAAATAAAGAAGAAAAAAAAGTACCATTAACCCTCTTCCGCCAAATATGTCCAAAGGACATGTATGCATCAAGAGTTACTCATAGCTCTTTTCCCCGGATTTGGCATCCGACAGACCTCATGCATTAATATTCACGTGGTCTTATAACTCATTTAAATAAAAAGAAAAAGAAAAAAATAATCAATTCAACCCTGGTTTTCCCGATCAACCGGTAGCTCAAAGATAAGAGCTTTGTATAAGCTCGACGGGCTGAGTTTATTGAACCAGGCCTAGATGGGGGCTACGTTTCTAAAAATGGTTCCATGTGGGCCAGCTAAAAGGAGGGAACAGGGGGCATAGGGATGACTGCAAGTGTTCCATTTTCGTTTCTTCATTAAACGCTTTCTTTTATCACCAGTATAGATATGCCCTCGGGAGCTACAGGTCTGGAATGGGAACAGGGATATCCAGCGTCCACCAACACGACTGCTAACGAGCGGACCGAAATAGAAAGCTGGAGAAAGCGGTCAAATGAGAGGGAGAGTTGAATTCAAAGGGCCTGGGGGCTCCTTGTGTTGTGTAAGCAAAGAAAGAGAAAGGATATTTTCCGGAATTGGAAGACTCACCTGTGTGGAAAGAGGGTAAGAGGTTCAGTTGAAAGAGATCACGTTTGGATGCAGAGATAGTATCAGAGCAAATTAGCAGCAACGCAGAAGAAGCGTTCTTTCCTGTAGTACTTGTACGTACGATAGGGTAGACTGACGAGGGATTGAACACTCAGGCGCAATTTGATTTTCACCAATTTATAATACCATTAAGAACTACATTTGATACATAGAATTAAAAACATTTTCGTTGATATGTGTAACGATTAAAATGCTGAAAGAACTTTTATGCTTCTACTTTGGATTTTTTGAAGGTTTAAAAATGAAACAAAATACGCCAACTTAGAAAATGAACAATCCCCTCCTGTTATTGGACAATTACAGGGCTACATAGTCGGAGGGAAAATGACCGACTCCGGGAATTTTAGAGCCTTTGGCTCCAACTCCGACTACGACTCATTTACCCCAAAATCAGTCCGACTCCGACTCAGCAAGCAGTGACAGAGTTGCGAACTTTGAGGGAAAATAACCCGATTCTTGGAATTTTTTATAACTTTGACTCCCGAATCTAACACCTTTCCACCAAAATCAGTCTAACTCCATGACTCCGAATCCACAGCCTTCACGAATACGACATTTTCTGGTCGTTACTCTTTCAGAGTTGTATAGGAGAAAGGCACTGTTGCCTATTTATCAAAAAAATAATAGTTTAAAATACTAAAAAAACACGTTTTTGTAGCAAAATGAACTAAAAAGTTAAACATAATCTTTGAATGACAAGTATATAAAGTAATTGACCAAACACTTAATTTTACTCTAATAAAAAAAGCGTGGGGGCTGCCCATTTACATTTTACAGGGATAACAAGTGGAAAAGAAATTTAAGACAACTGATAAGAAGCCCCCCCCCCCCCACGCTTTTTTCTATTACAGTAAAATTAAGTGTTTGGTCCGTTACTTTATATACTTGTCATCCAAAGATTATTTTTAACTTTTTAGTTCATTTTGCTACAAAAGCGTGTTTTTTTAGTTTTTTAAACTATTATTTTTTTAAATAAGATTTAGATACTAAATATTGCTAACACTTGTAACTCTTAAATGAAATCTTTGTGCGTGTGTTCGATTTTTACAATGGAATGTATCTTAGTATTCTTTTGCATTATTTGCATCATACATTTTGAGTGTTTATGGTAAATTCATACTTGCAAACATTGTTACAATCCCCAGCTCTAATTTGTACGTTGTAAGTAATTCTATTAAGCCACTGGCTATTTGTCCAAAGGAAAGTTTGACCCACAAACATACAAGTTAAGCTAATAAAGGCGTGTTAATTATAATAAACTAATAATTTATCGTTAATAAATTAATTTGATTGTAGAATGTTGCATTGTCATCGGGTCTGAGGTTGCATTCCAAATTTTAAAAGAATCCGACCACAAAAAGTGGGAGAAGATTGAGTTGCAAGATTATAAATTTAATTTCGGTGCAGACGGGATTAGAACGCACGCCCACTGATTACCGGAGGTGGACGTCAGCGAAGACCCGCGCTTTAGATCGCTCGCCCACGAAGGCTCATAAAGTGGTGGAATGTACTAACAGTAATAAGCCAGTAGTTCTTAGTAAAAAAAAGTGTTACTCACAAACATACAAGTGAAGCTAATAAAAGCGTGTTAAAAAAAAAGTTTTGAAACCGTTTTTTTTTTAAAACTTCAAATTACATATTTCTCTTTCACCGGTCGGCCTACAATACATACCTATGCTAAATTTTATCTCTTTTATCATTACAAAGCATGAGTTGGTTGGAGAATCAATGACTACAATTTTACTCGGTGCACGGATGTATTAAAAACTCATCGTAACACTGAGGAATAAAACCATATTGAAGTTAAGGAAAATTCTTTGTTGCTAGAAAACTATTAAATTCTCATTTATTTTAAGTAAATAAAAATCTTTTCTGTTTCTCCTCCCCCAACCCCCTTTTTTCAACGTAGAAGAAACGCATTGGATCGAACACCTTCAAGTCACATTTTAAAATCAATCGAAAGTTTATAAAATATACGATCGTAGAGCTTTCTGCGCAGACTATTCCTTCATATATTGGTTGATACAGAAAGTACTCTATACAAATAAATCCTTTTAACTCTAAAGATCAAGACTAAATGAAACCTATGCAGATTGGGAAAGCCCGGGTTATGTTGGGTATAGATGCAGAAAATTAATTCTACGCAAATAAGTCATTTTTACGCATAACAAAAAGTCCTAATAATAAAGAAAATAAATTATGACAGAAATTTATAATTGTTTGAGGAAAAGGTCCTAGAAAATATATTTAACAAGAAAACAATCCTCACATTTAGTAGTATTTTAAAACTACATTTTTACTGAATTGAAAAAACTACTTTTTGTGATTAAAGTTTTAAAAAAAAAAAATTTGAATTTTGACATCTTGAATTCAAATTATGTTTTTCGCAATCACGAGTGTGTGTATGTAGGCGTCTGTGCTTGTGTGTTGGGATATGTGTGTTTGTGTGTAGGGGTATGTGTATGTGTGTGCAGGCATGTGTGTTTGTGTGTTTGTGTGTAGGGGTATGTGCATGTGTGAGTGGGGGATATGTGTATGTGTGTGTAGGCATATGTGTTTGTGTCTGTGTGCAGGCATGAATGTGTGTATGTGTGTGTGTATCTTTTTGTGTGTGTATGTGTAGGTGTCTGTATGTATGCGTGTGTGTCTGTGTAGGTGTCTGTATGCATGCGTGTGTGTATGTGTATGTGTGTAGGTGTGTGTGTGTGTGTGTGTGTGTGTGTGTGTTTGCGTGTGTGCGTGTGTGTAGTTGTGTATGTATGCGCGTGTGTGTAGGACATGGATGCAACCTGGAGACGGCTTTCGCTATAGGAGCAGCATTGTGAGGAGCCGGTCGACGGTGATGGTGCGGAGGGTAGCGGTGGGAAAATAAAAATGATAGCATGATAAAAACAGTCAAGTGAGAACAATAAGCAATCGTGATTGCTCAAAAAAAAAGAAAAAAAAATTAAACAAGTTTCCCCCCCCCCCCCCCCCCCACCGGGAAGAACAAATATGCTTTCTCTAAAGTCACACGACGCTAGAGAATTTATGAAAATTATTTTATTTATTTGATGCCGCACATTTCTTCTCTTACCTACTGTCAATCTGTTTCAGAATTACTCCTGCATCACTTGGAGCACTTTCCCTACATTCCGAAATCCTGTATCATTAAATTAAGCTGACGATTGGATGATTATATCATTCCATCACAAATATAAAAATATGCAATATACACATGCTTATTATAAAATCATCTGTTTATTAGTATTTCGTTATCTGTAAATTGTGTGTGTGTATGTTAATAATAAGGAACGAAAAAAATAGTAAAATAAATGAAGAAGGAAGAAGAAGAAAAAAAAAAGAAAAGCAAGAAAGAAAGAAAGAAAAAGATAAATGAATAAATAAATAAATAAATACATATATAAATAAATAGATCAATAGATAAATAATAATAAAAATATTAATAACAATAATAATAATATAATGAGTGTTTTGAAAAATCGTAGTCTTTTGAATTCTGATTTTTGATCAAAATGTTACTCCGTTATGAAAAATTGCCCATGTTTAAAAAAATAATGATTTGTTTTTCTAATATTTGCCTCAGACGGTTTTTGATTCATACGAGAATTCCATTTGAAATATTTTAACGTAAATCGATCACTAATTGATATAAAAAACGAAGGGCAACAACTTTTTTAAATAACAATCTTAAAAACAATAGAACCAACCGATATTTAAAAGCATGATTTACTCAAGTGATAAGAATGACGAGGCGAACGAATGAGAAAATTAGCATTATATTTTTCTGAAAACTATTACTGGAATTAAAATTAAGAAAGAAAACTGCAGTGTCAAAAAATATGTATATATATTTGAGGAAATATTTAAACGCCTATTAATAGATTTTTATTTTCTTCTATATCCAATATTTAGAAAAAAAAGTATTAGATTCGCGCAAATTTTCGAATTTTGAATTTTGACGCATTCGAACGTTTTGAGGTGTGCTGAGTCCATTTCGACCATTTTTTGAAAATGTCTCTCTCTCTCTCTCTCTCTCTTTGTGTGTGAGTGTATGTGTGTGTGTGTCACGTATTTGTGGGACCAGTTTCTACAGCAAAAATTACCGCATGAATTCGAACGAAATTTGGTACACTTATGTGCCCCTAGGTGAACTTGTGCCCATTTGTTTTTGGCGCGAATTCCTCCAGGGGGGGGGGGTGGAGCAATGGGACGTTTCTTTAATTATGACTGCTTGCTATTCCCCAAGAATTAACTGGCGGAATCAAACAAAATTTGGTCTATGTGTTGCCCTTAACAAGATCAGGTGCTGATTCAATTTTCGTGTGAATAACTCAAACGGGGGTTGAGCTATAGAACGTTTTTCGTCGTCAATTGTAACTGCTGTATCTCAAGAAATAATGAACAGAATGAAAGAAAAATTTATCGGCAAGTAGCCCTTAGTGGGTATAAGAGCTGATTTTATTTTGGTGTCAACAGCTAAAAAGGGGGTAGCGCAATCGCAAGTTCTTTTTTCCCATTGTGAGTGCCATACCTCAAGAAGTAATGCTACGTTCTGGGTGAAATTTGGAATAAATGTGATTCCACATGTAAACAGGCGTTGGTTCAACTTTGACGCCAATCACTCCAGGGGGGGGGGGGGGGGCTGATTTTTTTTCTTCTGAACAAAAATAGTTTTATAATTGCAACAATAAGAAAGATAAATCGTAACAGACTGTCGGCTGCGTATTTCGCGTGACTTTAATTGTTGGAAAATGACTAGAAAATCACGATGATTTAAACTTTTTAACTGTTACCATCTTATGTTTTTCAACAAATAAATGTTTGTGATTATTTTAAGCAAGGCTTTAAAAATAATTTTCAATTTTCATTCTTTGCTTTGCTTTTGAGATGAATCGGGAATTGTGATGGTCATCAAGTTATGGCGTGTGTAATTTTCTTTTTGTTGGGAATATTGCTTCATCGTCAAGCATGGGGTGGGATCAGAATTATAAGAAAGAAAGATATCGAAGAAAGTTTCGTAATGGCCACAACATACTAGTTAGAAATGAAATACACTTCACAAATTAAGTTCAAATAATGATGAAATCAAAGATAACAAAATTTAGATTTTACACGCATGTTGATGATACGTGTTTAGTACATGGACACTTTTTCCTGCCTGTATCATAATGTCATAAAACTTATACTATTTGAATAATGATATGAGAGGAAATAATTCGAAAGGAAAAATACAATCCCCTCCCCCCCCCCCCCCCAAAAAATAATTACTTGAAGAAAAAACTCACTCCAATGCGTAGAAATAACACTTGCAGTGCAAATTTTAAAAGATGAAAAAGTTGTACGAATACAAGAAAACTATAAATATTTCTGAGAATCATGAACTGATGTTTCATATGCTTGATTGATACTCGTTACATCTGAGGGAATGATACAGAAGTTTGAAAAGTAAAACAAAATCCTTTTTTTTTTTAAATTAATGCTTCCATTTTGCGAACCAATAAAATAAAACCATCTTTAAACTCCATATGGAATGAATATAATTTATTATTTTTCGATGGAAATACTTTAAATATCCTTCATTTACAACAAAATAGCCTATTTGCATAGACATCAAGAATGTAGTATAATGACAAAACATTTCTTCTACCGCCGAATATTAGTAGAGGTAGCTTTTCGTACTTATTCTGAAATTTATACAGAAACATTAAAAAAAAAAAAAAGGATTTTAAACTACTTTTAAAAACAACTTCTATACTAAAAGCAAACATACTCCATAATGCTTTGTAACATCTTCGCAAAAATGTTTGGTTAGTTATTTACATCGTAAGTAACAGATGTCATAGTGAACTAGCTGTTGGTTAACTAGAATTTTATGAGGCGTTCCGGGAACAACTTCTTTCACTTGTTAATTCCACACTTTTCTCTTGATTTTAATCATAACCTATGCAGTGCTATGACTCAGTTTTGCTTGAGAGTTGTTTAAAAAATATTTTAGGACGATTTGAGCTTAATGTATTTCTCGAAACTCATATATGAAGGCAAGCAATTTGATAAATGAATATTTCAGAATACACTTCCCATTGAAGTTTAAGCTTCTATTATTTTGAACAAATCTCCAAAGCATTATATTTATTATTCTGAAATAGTTTTGAGCTTTCTTATTCCTAAGAAAAAAAATTGGGGAAACAATTTGCTGCGCGACGTGTAACAAGAAATAATTTTATATTTTTACTTGATGCCCATATGTAATGCATTGAAAATATGAATTTTTACTTCTAGTATTTTACTTTTCATTAACTGTGCTACGAAAAGTAATAAAAAAGCGAAAATGACTGCTAACTCAACTTGTCTCCAAGAAAAGTCTTGACATTACTCCGAGGCATAAATATAAATAACCCGGAAGATGTTATTACTCAAGACAGTTTTAAATGGAAAGTCCTTCATTACCATGTCATATTTCGGTAATATGTAACTATGAGCGACTGCATAAAATGCTATCAAAAAGCGGAAAACCTAATTGAAAGTCTTCCTGTGTTGAAAAAGCACATTGAAATGAGAAACTAATAGATAGAGACAAATCATTTCCATAATGTGTCTCAATTTCCATGCAAAACAAGATATTTAAATGAAAATGCGGTGCTAATTAAAATACCGAATGTAGCTTCGTTTAAGGGAGAAAAAATGCTATAGAAGTTTCCGACAGTTGAAAAGCTAATTTTAGTTCATTATGTTTAACATTGTAGGACAACTATTAATACTAGTTGATTTGCTTCGGTGACATTATTACACCGAATAAAATACTTGCGTTTTTGTTGTTTTTTTTTTTCTTTGCAGAGTGAAATCTGAAGATTTATTTTAGTCTACAAAAAACAATTAAAAAAAATCAAGAGATCTGATGTTAGTACATTGATACTTTCATGATGTATAATCAACAGCTTTATAAAATTAACAAGTAGAAATGTAGCAGTTGGGCCAAATCTGTACTTTAGACTTTAGAGCAAACGTAAGTCCATAATTCGATTTTCCGTTTTTTAGTTCATTGAATGTAGAATCCTACTCCGCACACATCGAGCCATGTGAAATTAATCCTAAAAGAAAAAAAATATCTTTGTGATTATTTACTGGAGTTAAAAGAGCGCGAATACATCCTTTGCATGTGCCAGAGAAATGTGTTTTCGCTCTCCACGTAGTTCATATAAAATGAACATCGCACATATGCCCCCCCCCCCCCCAAAAAAAAAAAGTTTTTGGTTAAGATGCGCGTCGCAAATACAACAAAAAGAGAAAAAAAACAAAGCTTTTTTGTTTAATTAAAATGCGCACAACTAGTTTAACCAAAATAAAAACAGTAAAACTTCCGTAAAAACGCTTGAAAAAAAGGAGTTAAAATACCATAACAGTAATGACAACCTTCCCTAAAAGGTTTCAAAAGAAACGTAAAGAAAATATGCAAAAAGCTATTATTTGAGACAAAGAGAGTGGGGGAACATTCCACGAGACACTCGAAAATTGTTTTCAAATTCATGCTCAGCAAAAAAAAAAAAAAAAAAAGAAAAAGAAAAAGAAAGAAAAAAGAAGAAGAAGAAGAAATCGTAGTTTTGTTTTTGAATTAAAATGCGCTTTAAATGAAGCGAAAAGCGAGCCCAAGTCAACCGGTAACCGGTAGCTGAATTCGAACACGACCTTGGTGACAAGATCACGTCAATTTCTGCTCTTCCTGCTTAATGTAATGGCAATGGGAATCGAGTTAAGCCTTCAATGTTTGCTGAATTAGAAATGCTTATATCTCCTGTTCTAATTAATTGAGATAAATGAAACAAAGTTCTTCCTGTGCAGTAAAAAGAACTCTTTCTAACGACATATCATGCAAAAGAGTGGGCGGATGTTTTCGCCCCCCCCCCCCCCACATTAGGTGCAATACGTGAAATTTTAGTTTAAAAAATTATTTAAAAAAAATTTAATTCTACATTTAGCAAAAACGCTTCGAGTTACAGACTCCAGAGGTACGTTCGAATTTTTACAAAATTTCAAAGTTTAGGGCTTTCTGATCATGGCGTACAAAGAAAAAAGCGACGAAACTTCGTCTCCTTTATATATATAGGGAAAAGTGGGATAAAACCGGGAAGTCGGGAGCAAACTGGGTACCCCCTTCTAGCCTCTGTAAGCACTACAATCGCGTGGACGAGAGAGGAACTACCTTCTACCCTGATGAAGATGCAGCGGCCATTAAATTAGAACGCAACAGACTCGCTTCTTTCGTTCCTGTGAAGAAAATTGTGTTTAAGTGGTTTTTGCTTAAAATTTTTGAACAAAACTAGACCGATTATACTACGTTCCTGTTTCTGCAACAGTAAAGGTATGTAGCTCTGATTGTACAACATTTAATTACCTTCATTATCATTCTAAGTAATTGTCTGTAGCGTTCTGTATATTCATGTGACGGCATTTTTTATGAAAGCTGTACGTGCGGGGTAAAACCGGGTACTAACCGAGGGGCAAACCCAGGTACTATCAGGTTTTACCTGACAAGAGAAAAAGAACACCAGGAAGAAAAGAGAAAAGGAAAAATTGTCATTTTGACTGGCTCCCCATACAAGCTTTATCTTCAGGCAGCATTAGAAGAAAAGAAAAAGAAAAATGATGGAATGAAGACCAAAGATGGACGGAAGAAAAAAAAACTGAAGGAAAGATAAACGAATTAAAGAAAAATGAACATTATAAAGATGTCAAAAAAGGAACAGACAGAAAATAAAAAGCGTCAAAAAAAAAAAAAAAAAAAAAAGAGAAAAGAAAGAAAGAAAGAAAAACCGAAGGAGCAAATGAGGGATGAGTCCGATGAAGTGGATGACAATACTGCCTGCATTTACAGCGATTAACTTTACTCGGACTCCCAAGAGTGATGAGGGATGGATCCAATGCATCCAATGCCGTCGCTGAGGCCATGAAAGCTGCTCTGGGGCCGAAGAGGAAGATAACTATTTTACTTGCGACTTGCGTCAGTAGGCCTTATATTACAGCAAAAAATTAAAGGTAATGACAATTAAATTTACTGACAACTCATCAATATGTCCTTTTATACAAATTCTATTATGTTATGACAATAGCTAACATGTTTCACTAAATAAAACTTGAATTTTGTGGAAACTTTTAAAAAATTTATTTTCCCATAGCAATGACATGTCTACCCGGTTTTACCCTACTAGTGGGGCAAAACCAGGTAAAATGACTCTTTTTTATAAAAAAAAAATAATAATAATTTTTAAAACACATTCATGTTTTTGAAAAATGTGGTTGAATTAATAGATAAGTTGTGGATACTTTTGAAAATTTTGTTCCTTTATGCTAAAACCTGTGATTTATAGAAGCCTGCAAACCTTGGGGTCCCGGTTTTACCCCACTTTCCCCTATATAGAGATGGACATTCAAAATGGCATGGGAGAATCACTGATCACGTACTGGCGATCAAAAAAAAAAAAAATAAATAAATAAATAAAAACACATCCAGCATCCAGCCACCTAGCATTATTTTGAATTTTCATGTCTTGAATTCAAATTATGTTTTCTACTGAATAGCTCTTACAAAAATAATTACGCAAATTAATAGATAACAACATTAACTGTCAAAATTCAATGTAGATGAAACCTGTTTTTTTGCCATAAAAAGGGGTTCGTTTTCAAGGATCTTGAAAATTTACTTTTAAAGTTTCGAATTTAAAACAAGAATTTTGGTTTTACTTTCGCAGCTTAAAAATTATTTGCATTATTATTATATTCTTTTTATACATATGAGGTTTAAATGCCGTTATTTTTGTTCCATACTATACTGCCGAATATATGTAGTGGTTGCGATTTAAATATCGATATAAATTACATACATACGTATGAAAATGTATAACTGATTTCAACAGTAGTTTAAATACTTGTGTTCTTTCTTCTTAAAAAATGTTGTGTGTGCATATAAGGAAGTAGTGGCTTCATCTGTATGAATAATAAGGAGTAGTGGCTCCCCTCAACTTTAATAAATTGTGTTTAATAACTTTGATACAATCCACATTGTGCTTTGTGAGTAATAAATTGTGTTTGTTTCGAACCAGAACGTTACAATGAGGTTTAAATGCCGTTATTTTTATTCCATACTATAATGCCGAATATAGTGGATGCACTATAACACTTGCACACTTCGGATTCGACACACAAACACTTGTCAGTGAAAAAAAAAAAAAACAAAAAAACACTTGTCAGTGGAGAGTAAAATGTGTAATCCCCCCCCCCGTACAATAGGGTTCTTTTTGTATGATATTTAAATTCTGAAAAATGCAAAATTAAAACTTTTACAAACACTGAGTAATCACCAGGCGGAAATTCTAGATTGAAAAAAAATAATAATAATTCGTCAGAAACGAGTTCAAGATATTTATCTTTCTCTTAACTCTTTTAAAATCAATAAGTATTGCGAGAAGAAAAATATTTTGAATTTCTTTCATTAGACAGAGTAGGATGATATTATAATGACTGTAGTTAAGAAATACACAAAAATCAACGTGTATGCAGAACCATGGAGTCGGAAGGAAAATGACCGACTCCTTTTCGAGGAATTTTAGCTTTTTCGACTCCAACTCCTTTACCTCAAAATTAGTCCAACTCCTACTCTGGCAGATTTGCGGATTTCCAAATCTGCCATTCGGTAAAATGACGGATTCCGACTCTTAGACTTTAAGTCTTCGACTCGCAACTCGGACTCCTTTACCACAAAATTAGTCCAACTCTTTAGACTCCAACTCTGACTCTGCAGAATTGGCAGATTTGTGGATACCCCATTCTGTCTTTCTGTAAAATGACCGACTCCGACTCTTAGAATTTTTGCCTATGACTCTCAACTCCGACTCCTTTACCACAAAATTAGTTCAACTCTGACTCCGTAGCAATCACAGATGGTGAACTCGGATTGAAAACGACTCACTCCGACTCCTACTCTTCGAATTTTAAAGTCTTTGACTCTCGACTCCAACTATGGCTCCTTTACTCCCAATTCGACTCCACAGTGTGACATCAAAACGTGCTGGTTTTCAAAGTAAGGCATGAAGGCGAAAACGCGTACTTCATTCATAAAAAAAAACATGATTAATCATCTACGGAAACAGGATTGCAGAGTATTCCAAATTACCGGATCAACAACCCAATCGGTCATTGCCGTTTTCTCGAGATCCTCAGCCGCTGGATCTCTTTAATTTGATGAGACTCGAAGCGTAACGCTGCTTAGCCTAATGAATAGAGAGAAGGCAAATACCCTGTAACAATGGACAAAGACACAATAACAGATTCCGTGACTTCAATCCTATTAAGTACTTACGTTTTGATTTTATTCTGAGCACTGTTTGTTCTTCTGACACACTGAATTAGATACCTTTTCTCTATCTCCCTACCAGTTATGCTTTAATTTCCTTATTTACATAGTCATGACAGAAAGGGAAGAAAAGGAAATGTTTTCGTTATTAAAAATAAAAATAAAAAAAACAAAGAATGATAAAAAAAACTGCCAGGTATCACTTTTTCCTTTTCTATTTACTTTCATTTCTTTTATTATCCCCTTTCTTTTTTACTTTTCCAACTCAAGGTAATGTTCGTTCTTAAAAGATACATTCAAACTTGCTTATCACAAGCACCTAAAGACCCCGATATTTTCTTAGTTTACCCCCAGTTTCGCCGATAGTTAAAATTTTCTCCCCCCTTAAATATATCAAAAGGTAAGGTTGAAACTGAAAACCAGGGGGAAAGAAATTTCGTGTCGGCGAGGGACACCATTTTCTCGTTATAACCAAGTACTCGGAAAAAGAAAGTTCCTGAAAAAAATCATGAACATTCATACATTATTTGCTTTGTTTAAATTTCTTTTATTTCTGTTCAACTCAAAAGAAGTTGGCTCATTTGTTTTATTGTCTCTTTCTTATGTCATTGTTATTCGGGGAGTACTCATGGGCCGAGAAACATCATTATTTACACCTCTGGCTTCGAAAACGTTAAAAGTTTTTCTGCATATCAAAAGCCATCGAGTATGTTGAGGACAGTTGAACTTCAAATTGTTCCCGTTTTTTGATATCGTCGTCGAATTCGTTATCATTTTCATCTGCATTTGCTTGAATTTGAAGTAGAATATCCTCGCAAGTAAGTATTTACTCAATATATCTCTAAGTTGTAGTCAAACGTTAAACAATTTATGACGTTACTTCCGCCCCATTACTTTCACGATTTTACTACCACTGTCAGCTTTTTTTAACTTTACGATCAGAGAATTTCAAAAACCTTCGTTTTTTTCTTGAATTAAATTCCCTAGAACAGTTCTATTATAAGGAAATGTAGTAGTTGATATAAATGCATTTAAATGATAGTGAACCCCACACCAAACCGTAAGTTGCCTAAATTAATCTGAACGAAAGGTAAAGTAAACATTTTTTTCCGGAATTAGTTCAAATTAAAATGTTTTCGTAATTTAAAGAAAATAATAGCATCGTAAATTATAATCTTTAGCTATAAACCGCTATCGGACAAATAAAGAATTTTCAATTTTCGTTTTAATTCAACTATAATTCACTAAAAGTATAAAAGTAAGACAAAAGACAAATCAACAGAAGCATTACAACAGTTTAAAAGAGGAAGAAGTTTTCCTTCATTGCTGAAAAAGCAAACTAATATAATATGTTATTCTAAAATTGAACATTTTAAAAAGAACGTTGCAATAGCGCTTACTATACGATATTAATTAATTTACAGAACATATTAAAAACTATGAAAACAAAAGCAGACGATTTTTATTTATTAGTTAAAATGTTTCAATTTGATTCATTTTAATAAGACAAAAAGTCTTTAGTTGTTAAAAAATAAAGGACATTTTTAAAAATACCAAGGGGGGAGAGAAAACGAAACGAAACAAAAGGAATAAAAGACGTAATCAGGGCCAAAATATTTTTAAAACTAGCGGTGCCTGCACGACCTTGCCCGTTTAAAAAAATTAAAAAGTCATTTGCTTCGCTTGTATATTTACAGGTAACTTCTGTTGTGCCTTCAGAAACATTGTTTTTCAAAATCTTTACAGAAATTGGGCAAATTTGAGAATTTGCCACCTACGACTATACCTGTTGATTATCCTCTATTTCGTCAACTACCGAGAAAAAGGAAAAAGAAAGCAAACTCATGATTGCAAGTACTCTGGTACGCTTTTTTCTAAATTTAAGGCATCCCTTTAAGCTTCAAATATTTCGAGATGTCTCTAAGTTGTCGTCAAATGCTCACCATTTACGATGCTACTTCCATCCTATTACTTCCGCGATTTTACTACCAATGTAAGTAAAAATTTCACCTTCATCGAGCCATAAAAAGTATAAATTTTAGATTTGTGAATTTCAAAAACATTTGTTTTGCGTATCGAATTTAAATTCCTTAGAACAGCTCGGTTATGAGGCAATATAATATTTGATATTAATACAATTAATTAATAATAAATCAAGAACCAAAACTTAAACTATTTAACTCTAACTAAACGAACGACAAAGCGGACAGTTCTTCCTAGAATTGATTCAAATAATAATTTTTTTTTCAAATAAAAAAAGAATCAACTTAAAAAAACACCCAGGAACTAAAAGGCAAAAAAAAAAAAAAAAAAAAAAAAATATATATATATATATATATATATATATAACTGATTACACTTACATACGATTTCCTACCCAAACGTATAACTCAAATTTATTTTACAATTAAAGTACAAAAAGCAACTAAACTAAACACACAAGTACGAAGAATTATTTTAATACCTAACTAATTATATACGGTCTCTTATTTTTAATAACCATTTGAAGTCAGGGCCTCCTATAAACTAATACCTAACGTAACTGACAACCCACCAAACCCTGAGTTAAACACTAATTTAACAAAACGCGAAAGTCTTTAAAACTAAACTACTCTGTTACGTTAGGTAGTAGTTTATAGGAGGCCCCGACTTCAAACCGTTATTGAAAATTAAGAGATCGTATATAATTAATTAGGTATTAAAATAATTAGTAATTAAAATCAGTGTTTATTTTATAATTGGGTGTTTAGTTTAGTTGATTTTTGTACTGGAATTGTAAAATAAATTTGATTTATACGTTCGGGTAGGAAATTGTATGTAATCAGCTATTTTTTGCTTTTTAGTTCCTAGGTATTTTTTGAGGTCGGTTCTTTTTTTATTTGAAAATAATTTATTTTTTGCTTTTTAGGGGCGTAAATATAAAATAAGCACGTAGGGTAGAGTATGTGGTACACTCCTTACGTACATCTCGAGTGAGAAAGCGTCGAGCACAGGAGTCTGAAAACAGCTAAGATGAGAAAAATAGAGAAAGAAAGAGCACAGCGTCTCGGAGACTTCCAAAGACTGTGAAGAAAGGCTTTTTCAACTACGCAATTATTTACAAAGAAAATTGTCTTCAACATCAGTTTTACTTTATCAAAGTATGCTTTCCGGGAAAAAAAAATCACGAGTCACTAAAAAACAAAGGAAATCGCTTTAACTTTGCCCATAGAATTTGAAGAGTTTTCTTGAGTTTTCAAGGATCCCATCTTCAGAAACCGACCTGAAGACCATTGAATCACTTAGGAAGTATATACCTTTTCAAACGAGAAAAAGAAAATAATTTTCCGAATTGGTCTATGCATGTCTGACTTTACGGGGACATACATAAAAAGATTCCGGCAAATTGAAAACGTCTTTTTTGAAGTCGGTTAAGAAAAAGAAAAAATTTTAATGCGCATAACATTTTATACGATTGACACTAAAAACTGATCTTTGTTCCTCTCCAGGATTTATTTGTGCGCTAATTTAATTAGAACTATTTAAATGTCAATGGTTTTCCTAACTATGTTTCACAATAATACATGTCACTAACTCATGAAAAAAGTCACCTTGCTCTTTACTAGGCCCCGCTATAGATCAACACTAGAAACAGAGTATCTACTATGATGTTGTATAGCAATGATACTGAATGAATTTCCTGTTTGCTTCAGAGGAGTTTTCTTTCAAAATTTGCGATATGACTACTAATGATTAATACAGGGAAAATATTTGGGCGAGGGGGGAGGCAC
Organism: Uloborus diversus; assembly: GCF_026930045.1. NCBI lineage: Eukaryota > Metazoa > Arthropoda > Arachnida > Araneae > Uloboridae > Uloborus > Uloborus diversus. Next base: position 186,090,361 of record NC_072731.1, on the reverse strand, counting down.
TCCCCCAAAGCAAAAGCCCCCTAAAATGGAAAAATACCCCTCAAAACCCGCTCTTTAGGGGGCACCCTTCATTAATATTATTGTTTTATGGTACATTCTTGAACACTGAATAAAGAAAGTACCTTTGTTTTATGGGGCACTTTCTTTAACAATGAATTTTATATTAAATCGTCATTAACAGTAAACATCGAAATTAAACGATGTTTACTGTTTTTAGCCCATTACTTTTTTCTAAAGAACAAATACGGTGAAGCAAAGGATTGGGACTTAAGTTAGATCACTCCAATTTATTAAACAAAAAAAAAAAAAAACAAAAAAAAACCGTTTCACTAAGTGAGACGCTGAGAATTTAGAAATAACAAAGTGTGAGTATGAAATGTCAAGAATTCCCTCGATTTCTCCAGGATCCTTCATACCCGGACTTGAAGGCCATCAGACGACCGGGGGAAGTATATCGTTTCAAACATAAAAAGAATTTTCCTAATCGGTCCAGACGTCTTCTAGTAATCGGGGAGCATAGTACATTCCAACGAAGCACAGAGGGGTATTTGAGCCAAAAAGCTGGCCAAAATTCGAAATGTCAACTTTGCTTATTGGTATCGGCCTTAAGTCTCAAAACAGGTGTATAAACATACCATTATGTGGAAGTGTTCTTTTTTCATTGAAACTATCCATAAAAAGTTGCCAGCAGTCGGAACAGCATTTGGATGATTCGGTTGTCTTTGTTTACGACATTTGAGTTTTTCAATAAAACTTCGACGCCTTATTTTTCACTTTAAAATTATATTAGAAGAAAAAATTATTATGTATGGGCTAAGGGAAAGTTTGTGTTCTATTATTTATAAATTTTTACTTTTTCAGACTGTATTTTTTTTAATGCAATTCTTGAAGTCCCACAAAAATATCCTCATTTTTTAAAATTTTTTTGTGTAAATGACTGATTTTAAGCACTGTGTACTCATTTGTACTACTTCCGAGTACCCTATGTTACTTTAGAATGTCTACTTTGATAATCTGCAGCAAAATCTTGCCCGAGTTTACCCGAAGAAATAATAAATCTATAAATGGAAAACATTATTATTTTCATAATTTTGAGCTTTTTCGATTACTTTTAGGTTCTATGGCTTCAGTCATGATTACGACTCAAAATACTATAAAAGACTGTACATAAAGGCTGTTTGATGCAAAGTTCAGGCAAATAGAAATGAAACTAACTGAAATTGAGAACTTCTCTTGATAATATTGAAATTGAAAAATATCACCATGTTTTACGTCTGGGTCCGACTTTGAAGTCAGTCAATAGCATCAAATTGTCATTCTATAGTCTAATTTATAATATCGTTTACTTGTTTTCAACCTATGCACCAGACTGAAACTTGTGAACCCAAAAATAAGCGAAAAAAGAAAAATTTATGAAATTAATAGTCTGCTCGATTAATAACTTTATTATCTTTCTATGCAAACTTATCTTTCTATGCAAACTTTTGCTGCAGATTGAAAAAACAGACAGTATTATAGGAAAACTTAGAAGTAGTACAATTGAGAGCAGAATATTTAAAAACATTGTCTTACAAAAAAAAAAAAAAGAAGAGGGGGACGTGTTTTTGTGAGGCTTGAAGAAAGGCATTGAAAGAAAAAATAAATATATATGCATATAAATTGATGAATAATAGAGTACAAACCTTGCTCGAGCCCTTCCATAAAAAATGTTTCGTCTATATCACTTTTAATATGAAAAATAAAACAATGAAGGTTTGTTGAAAAACTTGAATGTCCCAAACAAAAGGACAGCTAAATCATATAGAAGTGTTAAGTTCCGACTGCTGGTAAATTTTTATGGTTAGTTTCAATGAAAAACGAACGCTTTCACATTCTGCCATGTTTATTTACCTGTTTCGATACTCAGGACCAACAAAAACCAGTAAAGTTGACAATATTGATTTTTGGTCAGCTTTTTGGCTCAAATACCCGTCTGTGCGAAGTCTGTTAATTAGTATTGTCATAACTGTAAATTAAACTGACGGCGTCATGAAACATTAAAAGTAGAATACTTGTCAAACTTCAGAAATCAGACACCAGTTACGATATATTTATACTAAGGAATATAAATTTAATCGTCAGAGGGGGGGGGGATTTTTGTCTTCAATTCCCCTTGAGTTGAACGCTAAATATATTTCAAAACTGAAATATTAAAATAAAAAAATAATTAATGACTAAATGAAGTTATTTATTAGCAAAAAATTTTTTACATAAAATTTATTATTGTAACTTTTTTCGTAGCAAAATACATATAATTTACTGATTTGCTATATGAGTAATAAATACATTGGTAAGAATATAATTAAAATTAACGGGCGACGCCGAGAAAATCAAACATCCCGATGCGTGAGATTTAAATATTGTTTAAGACAAGATTCCACCGTCGAAAAAATGAACCGTTCACGCCAAAACCACGTGACCTGTGATGTATCGCTGAGCTGACGAAAGCTGGTCTACGTAGCCACAACGTATGAAACTTAAAGTTTCTTAGATTTCTCTGGGACCCCTTATCAGATTCAGACAAAAATAACATGGGATTATCTGGAAAATATTCCCTTCCAAAAAAAAAAAAAAAAAAAGAATTTTTCAAATCAGTCCAGTATTCTTGAAGTAATACGAAAACATACATAAAAGCTGCAAGACGAAATCATAACCTCATTTTTTGAAGTCGGTTAAAAAATGGTTTCATTATTTGAAAAAAAAAATATATTAACATTATAAATCAGAATCAGTAGTAATAAACCGATAACACGCAGTTAAAGGTTTTCCAGGTGAAGATAAAATTCGACTATATTTCATTAAATATATTTTATTTTATTTTATTTATTTTTTTTATTTATTTATTTATTTATTTATTTATTTTTTTTTTTTTGCTTACAGAACCAGGCAGCAGTCTTGCAAAAGTTTTAATTCTTTTCTTCTCAAAAAGCAAAATGATACATTTTCCCGAAAGTTAACATTTTAGGAAGAACATTTCAAGTGTGTTTATTAGGCACGCTTTATTTTAATGATTTACTATTAAAACTAACGCAAATTTTTTTACCATAATATCGTACTATAGTCGTAGTAACGCAAGCGACAAATATTCTTCGATAGATATCGTAACGAAGAACTTAGAGGTTATCAATTTCAACGTTGAGTAAGTTATATATTCATGTTTTTTCCTTCTTTATCAACTTAGCTAATATAACTCTGTGAAAGGAGGTGTATTTTTTAGTTTATAATTCGAACATTGTTTTCATCTGCATTATCTACACTGGTGTGCAAAAATTAAGGACGAGACGTTTTTTTCAATATAACTTTGTACAAAAGTTTTCCAAATCAACACAGTTGAATACCGTAAGATCCCCAATACGTAAGGACATGTGTAATGTAGGCAACACTTAATAAAAGAGAAATCAGAGGGATAAAAAGAAGCTTAATTGAAAAAGTAGCATGGAGCGCAATGCGACTGAAGGCCGAAACATCCCTATGATGGGTGTCCAGCAAGAAACATCCGGTCTTTAGTAGGGGATATGATCTCCCCCGACTGCTAGGCAGGTTTCACTCTGCCCATGCTGAGAATGAGGGTGTCAATGAGTTGTTGAGGCATTGCTGCTCATTCGTCTTGCAGCGCCAATAGAAGTTCCCGAATCGTTACTGGTGGTAAGGTACGAGCTTCCAAGAGTCTGCCTAGAAAATCCCATACATGCTCGATGGGATTGAGATCTGGAGATCGTGCCGGCCAATCCATACGTTCAATATCCTCACTCTCTAAGAGCTGTTCGGCAGCTACTGTGCGATGACATGGTGCATTGTCGTCCATGAAAAGGAACTGCGGATCCATAGCGCCTCTAAAAAGACGCACATATGGAATCTCGTTACAATAACGGGTCCCGTTGACTGAACCTGCGTCGAAGATGTGAAGGTCTTTTTACCCCCGAGGGTCCCCTGTTCCTGTCACTGACGTGACATACCAGATGGGAGTCCCTCGGGAAACTTTATTTAACACATTAGACAGTTACAAATTACAAGCAATCATATGTAAACGAAGGCAGACAAATACAAATACAACCACTGATGTGAAGGTCTGTACGACTACCAAGCATGATGCCTCCGCAAACGAGAACACCGCGACCTCCATACCTGTCCCTTTCAATGATGTTCGAGGGATGATTGCGGCTTCCCCGTTCTCTCCAGATGAGTATGCGATGAGAATCGCTACTCAGACTGAATCTGCTCTCATCTGTAAAGAGTACTCGTTCCCATTCATTGTCTCTCCAATTCCGGTGTTCCCGGAACCACAGAGAACGCCTTCTCCAATGGGCAGGCGTTAGAGGTACACACCGTATAGGGCGTCGTGCAAACAGACCACCACCGTGCAGTCTTCTGGCCACGGTAAAACACGATATCGGTCGTCCAGCCGCCTGTGTCGTGTGTCGAGCGATTTCTCCCGCTGTCTGCCTCCTGTTTCTTCTGGCCTGTAAGACAATATACCTGTCATCTGCGGGTGTGGTTCCTCGTGGACGACCACTACTGAACTCCCGGATAGCTGTTCCTGTAGTTTGAAATTGTCTCCAAAGTCGTGAAACGATGCTGTGAGCAATTCCAAACTCTGCAGCCACACTTGTCACACTGCGACCTTCCTCCAACTTCCCAATGATTTGACCTCGCGTAAAAGCATCCAGATGTCGTCTAACAGATTGATTATTCGCCATTTCTCGCTGAGGCAGCAACTCGGTGTGATTTTAACTGCTATACGGGGAGAAATCTCTTTGCCAGAAATACTGATCTTACACCGACAACATGCTTTATACTACTCAGACACTCCCCCATTACGTCTGTCTGCATATCTGCACATGTGATACCGTGCATCACCTTACTTCTCCTGATTGGTCTTTCTGTCCGCTCTGCCTCCTCGTACAGCTGATATGCTAATTTTTCGACTTCGTCCTTAATTTTTGCATACCAGTGTATACAAAGAGAAAAATGTTTTTTCTCTCTAAGTATGGATTTTAGAAGGCAAGGCGCCTGGCACGCAGTCCTTCGTTTTCTGAAAGGGGTTAGAGGCCCCTGGAATAGTAATAGTAATAGTAAGTATGGATTTTTTTCTTCTTCAACTTTTCCTGCATGTAATATTGTATGCAATATAAAAAAATTCTTTAAGCTTTTGATGCTACCACAAGTGGGTAATAGTAATAGGGAAGTATAAAATATTTATAAATCACGCAGATTCTGATTCAAAGTTTCGCAACTACAATTCTTTTTTAACTTTTTTTTTCAACACCTTTTTTCGCGGATCAAATTTACCCTGAGTGTCAGGCTAACTTTGAGCCAGGTTAATAATTCATATTAGGTAGCTTTAATAATTATTATTATTTAATTTTGTAAGATAACTACATAATATTTGAGGAATTTTTCTTTCGTTTTATACCAAGAAATGCAAGAGTTCTATTAAATAGGCGTGTAGTAGTTAAAACTAGAGTGGCGCAAAGTTACCCCGTATGACTGTACCCCTTTTTTTAAGGGAGGAGTTGATGTAAAAATCGGAATTTAACATTTTATCCGGCCCATCTGATTGACTGAAACATGGGTTTTAAAGGATTTTTTACTTTGTTGGAAGGATAAGTTTTGGGAGATTATTAACTTTGATTAGGATCTGCTGATGAGGATTAGTAGGTACCGTTGATTTGATTTCGATTGAGGACAGCAGCCCTTACCAAAATAGAAAATTTTCACGAAATGCTTTCTTTTTTATTTAGACTTGAGTGCTGAACCTGGTTTATGTTACATCATTAGTATTATCATTTTTATTTCTATTAGATTTAGGGTGTCCCATGCAACGTTGGGCGACGCAGCAAGAATACATACATTTTTCACTTTTACAAAAGTATTCGATTATTCAGCTTACCTTAGCTTTCTAAATTTAGGTTATTCAATTTGTCCAGTATCTCATAGCATTAATGAAAGTCAACCGACCGTTTTATAAAAACCAGATCACATGAAGCTATGATCTACTTCGATAAAAGTTTAACGAGCAATATTGTTCGTGTCAGGATATAGATTAAACTTGACCTTATTCTCTAATTGTTTTTTTATTCAATTCAATTTCCTGTTTACTTTAAAGTCAGCTTCGTTGGATGCATTCTAAATTTTTGGATTCATTAAGAGAGAGAAAAATAAGCCAAATCGGGTGCACATAAAATGGAAAGCAACAATCATGACCAATTTATGCATTTTTTTCAATCTGAGTTCAGGAGATTAGACTACAGCCATCTTCCTTATGGCAATACAATTCAATATCGAATTCCGAAGAGACGTCTAAGTCAAGGTTCCAGTTACAACTGAAATTACTACATTGCTCTAAATGTCTGCGATATTTTGCTACGCCTCAACGCTTTCTACAAAGTTAAGTAGCTACCGTTTGCAACAGTAGCTGCTTATCATTTTTTTTTTTTGTGTCTGTGTGTGTGTGTGTCTGTGTGTGTATACCTTATTGGTATTAACTTGCTCAATCTGCATGTTAGCTTCACATTTTAAAACCGAAATTGAGAACTTTTTCCTATTTTCAGAATCATTCGTAATTTAATATGTGATATTATACTTGATGACAAATTTAACGCTTAACAATTCATTAATTTACCATTTATAACTGTACGCATTTAAAGTTTTTGTAACTGTGGAAAACAGTGTAGGGGGACCTCCCCCCCCTATACTACAGCATTCTCATAGTGACGCTATTGATACGTGTGTGTAGTGATTGCAATACCGGTATACTGAATACCGGTATTTCGAGCTATTTTGCAATTCCGCAATACCGGTATTTGATGAGGTAAAATACCGGTATTTTCGGTATTAGTTAAAAATAATAATAATAATAAATATCTTTTAATTAAAGAGCTTTCGTTTTCACTTATTAGATATTTATTGTTATTTTAAATGTGGGGTAAAGTGAAATAGTGGGGCAAAGCGAAATAAAGAAATATTTACTTCGCTTTTAGCGCCACTTACCTAGTAATATTTGTAACATATATAGGCTATTCCAGTCAAGAAAAAAATGCCTCTGAAAACCGAAGCATATGATAATACAAGCTATTTTTTAAAATAAATGCTTAAATTGTAATATTTTGTTTTAAGTCAATTGATATTATCAAAGGATAAAGTTCTAATTAACACTTGAAACATTAAATGGGATTTTGTAATCGTCGGTGCAGCATTTATTTAGTTAATATTTAGCTTTTATTTGTATTTTTCATATTTATCACAATTAATTAAGTGCATGCGGGGCATAGTGAAATAGTTCATTTTGTTTACTCATTCAATCATTTACTAAATCACTAATGTATTCATCTATTGACTAATTCGTATTAACTCACTTATTAATTAATTCATTCACTTATTTGCTTATTTTTCACGCTATTTTATTTCATCATTTATTTTCCCTCATGTATTAATTAATTAACTTATACAGGATGTTCCGTTTTAACGTGCAAGACCTTTATTTTTGCTACCGTTAGTCCTAGATGTATACTTCCAATTGCAAAAATGTTCAAAATCAAATGCAGGGTTAGGATATTGAAAAATTGAAGCGAAAATAAAAATGAGTCAAAAAGTACAAAATTTAACTTTTTATACGGACCCTAGGTCCCCTAACTAATAGTTAAAGAAATAATTTCCATTGAAAACTATTACTGACACAAAAAACTTCACAGTTGTGCGATCAAAACTCAAGGAGATATTCAAGTTCAAAGTTTTAAGGGACCATACAAAAAATGAGATTGGAACTTATTGCCCATTTAGAAGAATGACAAATCGTCAAAGTAAGAAAAGCAAAGTATTTATATTTTTCATTGCTATTCAAAAATAAATGCAAAAGTTACGCCGAGATACGCAAAAACACATTACAAAACCTCGAACAATACGAAAAACCTCACTCTATGCACACATATAATTTTAAACACTTGTTAACCGCTATATTTTCCCCCAAAAGGTGTTATTGACGGCAAGTGAAAACTGGTTAAGTCACAAAACGCCCGATTTCGTATCTCAGAGAATATAAATCGTAATAATCTCAACCTTTTTGTGTTGGAATTATTTTCCAATGGAGATTTTTTCCCAAAATACAAATTAGGGGACCTGGAGCGCGTATAAAAAGTTAAATATTGTATTTTTTGATTTATTTTTATTTTCACTTAAAACTTTCAATATCTTAACTCTGTATCTGATTTTGAACATTTTTGCAACTGAAAGTACACATCTAGGACTAACAGGACTAACAGTTGCGAAAATAAAGGTCTTGCAGGTTAAAACGGAACACCCTGTGTATTTATTAGTTTATTTTTTCATTATTTTTTCATTTATTCAATTATCCTTTTATTTACTCTTTAATTTGTTCAAAAATATTTTCACAATCGAATAGAAAATATTCATTTGAAAAATATTTCATTTTTCACTTTGCCCCATAAAAAAAGCAGAAATTTCCCACTGTTTTTGAAGTTTTATTATAAAACGCAATGTTTTTTTCTCTATGTTCGAAACGAATTTTAAATTTGTTCATTTTCAAAAAGCTCAGTAATCTTAACCATTTCACTTTGCCTCACATTACCTTACATACTTTTTTCAACGAAACAATATCAAAATCAATCTTTTGATGTAAAGTTTGACTTCAAAAGCACGAATTAATAAAATATCAATGGATGAAGGTTTTTCGTGCCTTTACGTGCACGATGTTTTTAGCCTACTTTCCCAGTAAAAGTCAGAAAAAGAAGAAAAAAGCATGAAAGAAGGCTTAATGCATCTTAAAAATATCCCGAAAAACAAAAAAAGTCAAAAATAAATAAAATAATTAAATAAATATCGAAAAATTAAAAATTGGAAAGTAGGGTATTGAGATGGGGAAAAATGTCTGTCGGTCTGTCTGTCTGTCCCCCCCCCCCTAATAACTTTTGAATGAATAGTCCGATTCGAACAAACCTTTTTTTTTGTTCGAAAGATCTCGGCAAGGACACCTCATTCCCATATTTCGCTTTTTGGTTTGAACTATTTTTTGTTCAATTTTAAACAGTTCAAAAAAACTTAACATTAGCTCCTACGGGGAAATTCAAGGCAATTCCGAACTGTGAGGCGAATTTGCTTCAAACAAACTTTGTAGGAAAAAGCTTTTGATGAAAAACTTGTATATAAAATATCTTTTTGATTTGAACAATTTTCTGTTCAATTTTGAACAGTTCAAATCCCTTAACATTAGCGCCTACGGGGAAACTGAAAGTCAATGTAGATTCCGTACTTGAAGGTGGATTTACTTCAAACAAATTTTGTTGGAAATAGCTCTTGACGCCGAACTCCATACTCCGATTCCGAGAATTTAGGGGCACCTGAATCCGAATCCGACTCCTGTGCCCGACAATTAATCGGACTCCGACTCCCCGACTTCGACTATGACTTCCTAGCTTTGGCAAAAATTTATACACGGACAAATGACTGACTCCGATTCTTGGATATTCGACTCCGACTCCTTCAAACCCAAAATTAGATTGACTCCGACTCCGACGCTATGGTTTTAACTGTGAAATAATTATTGTTGATGTGATTTGTTTTTATTTTAACGCTAAAGTTTTTATTTAGGTATTCAGTTTTCGGTGAATAAACTCGAAGTCATTTATGTTTCTACATAAAGATACGCGCAGACGATTTTTTTTTTTTTTTTTTTGACAATGAAAAGTATTTTTTTACGTTGACATTTTATTGTTTTTATTTATCTTGATAAGTGCATTAATTCATTTAAAAAATTATTTTTGGCAACAGGGGAAAAAGAAACGATTTTTTTTTTTTTTTTTGATAGGATGTATTTATTTTAATGAGCTTATTAATTTTTATTTTTTTTTTTTCGTTTTGAAAGCTGTTGAAGAATTTTTTTAAATGGAAAAAAGTGTATTAGCTGCTTTGTTTAAAAGTTGCTGCTATTTTATTCGTTCGTTTTTTTTTTTTTTTTTTCTTTTTTTTACGCATCTAATTTTTTTAGATGAGTGAGGAATATTTTATTCCTAGAAAGAAGCTTAAAATATTGGAAAAATATGTTTGAAACAATTTGCGATTTTAGCTATTTTGAGAACATTGATCAGGTACTAGAAAGTAGTATGGGTATACGGGGAAAGTAGGCTCGTCTAGTTCTAGACAGAACTTCTTGTTATTTTTAAATATCCTTGATTGCTCACTAGCCCTTTTGTAAAAATTACTTTCAAGTGTAATTACAAATGTATTTCTGCTATGAATAAAGTATTCCAACTATCAGTTGCAACAATATTTTATGACATATATTTTTTAATGTTTGACTCAACTGTACTGCATTTTGAGAATGAAATAACACTTAGCAATTATATAGTACTGTAAAACCGTACAACTTTAAGACCAGTGTTGTAACTTTAGACCATTGCAGGAATCTGGTAGTATGTGCCATGTAGTGGTCGTTTGAGCAAAGTTAAGAATTAAAAAAAAAATTCCGTAGGTTTGCAAGCGTTTGCAACATCGAAGTTCATGTTGTTCATCCCAAGCTCCAGTGTTATCATTCTCGTGTCAACATTCATTTGTGTTGGGAGGTTTTTTTGAAATTTTTGCTTTAACTCTCAAAATCTCCTTCGAAACCAATATTTGGCGATTGGATTCTCCGAAAGTAAGTTGTTTATTTTATTACTTTGGTATCTAAGATGATTTAGTCCTATCAGCGAATCCTGATGTTGTATTGTTTACTTGTCTTTTCTAAGTAACAAAACACTGAAAGAGTTGCAACTTTAGACCACCAATTTTTACTATCGTTTGTCAATCGATTACAAACGTTTGTCAATCAACGTTTGTTGTGAACAGTTTTGTATTGTCTTGGGCACTTTTTTAGTTTTCGGCTTTTCTTTGATTTTAGACATGAATCCAGGGAAAAGAAAGAAGATAGGCGGCCGTTCTTACCTCAACTATTTGCCTGAACTAATGGAAAAGATGATCGAAGAAATCAGGATTAACCGAATTTCACGAAGAAAGGCCCAAAGAAAAGGTAAATTTTGGTGTTTGCCTTATTCCCCCGATGTTATTTGGTAAAAAAAAAAAAAAAAAAAAAAAAAAAAAAAAAAAAAAAAAAAGAAAGAAAGAAAAAAAAAGAAAAAAAAAAAAAAACGTTATGACAACGAAGAAACCTACCCAATTGGGACAGAATTTGTAACGGTGGTGGAATTTGTTTTGACTCCTGTAAAAAGAATAATAAACGATAATTCCCTTGTTAAAAAAATAAAATCCAGGAGTAGATACCTACTAATTAATTTTGTTGATCACACATTTTGGAATGAAATATAAAGCTATCACGTGGCTGGACAAAATGTCTGATTTTTCGTGGAATGTCCTCCGTAAGTTATTTTCTCTGACGATTTTTAAACTTTTTTCCCGTTTGGAAACAATAAGATTTAAAAAATAATAATATAAAAAATCGTTAGCAATTTAACCGAACTCGAGTATGATATGGATGAATAATTTTTAAATTATGAATAAACTATTTCAGAATTCAAAATCGGTTAGGAAATAACGCGATGCGCAGACATCTTCTCGAAAATCGCTGCTGACACATACTAACTATTATTTATATTCTTTGCTAATACTACCTGATACACATATTGATAAGAGATTTTCGCTGCTCCACATGACTGATTAAATGAAATCTTTAGCAGTATAACCTCGAAAAAATTGACCTAAATGTAAATGAACACCTTGAAATTCTCCGATGGAACCCAAAAAAAAAAGATACAAAATGTTACTCTTTAACAATGCCGAAGAGGGAAAATATCGGTATTGGTTTGTACTCGTTGGAGAGAGATTTGAAGTATCCATTAAGTGTGGAAACTCTTCACTTAGTCGCAGTTGGGTGAGCACGACACATCCAAATTGCTTTGTCGTTTAGGGAAAGACATCGACGAAAAACAAAACGTAGAAAAACAAAAATAAAAATAAGATAAGAATTCAAACAAGATGCGAGTAATTCCCATCAAAGTTCCTCCTGATGCTCAATCCTTATTTCCTTTCACTATATAACGGAATGTTGGATAGTTGGAAAGGTTTTTGAACGCATTTACTGTTTGGTTCAGTTGGTGTCACATGTGCCTGAGGATTAAGACTAATATGTTTCATTTTGCAGAATTGGTAAGTGTATTAATAACGCTTATACAAAACTTCGTAAAGATTAGATAATAAATTAAAAAGTTTTATCAAATGTATAGAAAATGTGAGTGTAAAAATTATTTTGCCTAAAAACTTATTTGGTTAAAACCAACAATTTTGATGAAAAGCATTGCCGATACGACAGTATGGTCATATAGCATTTAAACACTTACTTAAGGTTTGATAAGTTCAAAAGCTTTATTAATCATTTAAAAATAGTGAAGTATAAAGATTCTTTTTTCCATTTTGAATAAATGAAAAAAAGGTTAAGAGGTGAAATATATTTTTTATTGCAAATATATATATATATATATATTATATATATATATATATATATATATATATATTATATATATATATATATATATATATATATATATGTATTAGGGTGGTCCTTATTTATATGGGAAAAAAAAATTTCGGAATTCAACAAGTGACGCCCCCTAGTTTTGTGACACTATAATAAAAAGTAACGTGTGCAAAATTTGATCTCGATCGGTCAATAATAACACGTGCCCCTAGGCCGTTGAACTTTAACACTTTTGATAATTTTCCACAAATCTTCCGAGTTTTTACTTCAGACTCAGTACATCGTTTCTCCTAGGTTTGCAAAATATTTTTACAGTGAGGTAGCACTAAAATTAATCTTTTTAATTACTTTATATCATTTAAAGATTTTACGTTGAAGAATAATAAAATAATGCTTTATAAACTTTCCTTAATCGTACGCTTTTCTCAGTGTATCTCGATAGTGTGTATTTTTTCCGATAGTTTTGGACGGTCTGTAAAATAAATTGCTTTGTGACTCACATTTGGTAAATTAGTTGTGAAATTCTTCGATTAATTGTGCTCCTCTTTCAGTTGTATCATTCATAATTTTCAGTATTTTAACAATCTCTCTTCCCTTTAAATAGCTTCTTTCAGTTTGCCGTGAATCAGGATCAAATAGGAAAAAATCTTTTATTATTTGTAACTTATCTAAAACAGTTTTATTGACTCGTAATTGATTCTATAAAGAGGAAGATCTTTACTAAGAAAGTATTCCAAATCATCTACTGTTATCTGAAATTTGTTAAATTGATTACAGACACATCTTCCTTATCACAAGCATTTTTTGGACTAATCTTTTCCTATCTTCAAAGTTTAATTCCTTCATCCAGTACGGACAAAGCTACTAGTATATCCCCTAAATATCCATAAGTGATTTATTAATTTTCCAATCACTGCTTCTGCTGCATGTTTGTCGTCCTTTTGTACGCTGCTAGTTTTTCAGACATATTATATTATTCAAAAGAGCCTCGATTGGGTTGCTGCGAAAAACCATATCTTCATACAGCATTTAATTGTAAAACAGCTTTGTAAAACAGAATTGAAGGGCTTTCTTTTCATGTAAGTTCAATTATATTGTTCCTTAAATGTAAAAATTTTCAAACAAAAATTCCTTTTGCCACCCATGTGACTCAGGGATAAGCTCCAAGTTGCCGAAAACATATCCCTGTAGGAGGAAATTCAACAGGAAATATTATTACAAGTTATGAGAATTCTCTGTAATTTTTCTCAATTTCGCTTTTTACGAACAATAATATGTCATCAACTTCGTCTTTTAGAATTTAAGTGGTATGTGTACTTGATTCAAATGTTACTTATAACATTTCAATCAAGTACACTTCAATCAGTTGTACACTCACTTCAATCAGTTCACTTCACAACAATCAGTTCACTTCACTTTAATCAGGACACTTCAATCAGTTCTCAAGTACACTTCAATCTCAAGTTCAGAATGATTCAATCCTTCTGAATGATGGAGATCTTTCCACAAAATTTTGAAGCGCTTAAATAATTGAATATCTGATCTAGAACTAAGAAATACAAGAACTTCTTTAAGGACACACTCTGCAGTACGATTTCAAGTGCATGGTGATGGCAATCCAAATGTAATATATCACCGTTCAGTTTTTGCTCTAAAAAATTGCATGCACAATTTATACGGTTGGTGTTGCAAGTCGTTGTATCAAACATTACAGCTAGAACAGTTAGCAATAAAGAGCTATCATCTAAGATATCATATACAACTGAAGAAATATCTAAGGAATTCCGAGCAGCTGTTCAATATTAGGACCTGAAGCTATCATGGTAATCCTGTCGGCGTTCTTTTTCCAGTAACATCTGGATGTAACTTTGTATCTCAGTGAAAAACTACAAAATCTAAATTCAAGTTCATGAAATTTAATTTTACCTCTCGAAGATTTTCTTTTGCTCTCTTAAGGAATGTACGATTGATCACTAGGTCATTTGGATTTAAATTTACTGCATCTACATAGGCTGTAAATACATGAACAACATCTTTATCCCTAATATGGCATTTGTCTAACAGTGATGAAAGACGAGCAGATATCAATAGTTGTCAAGTTTTTTTGCATTGTGGTAGACCAGCTGTAGAAAACAAAAGTTCAACAGGTTAGAATAGATACGCATTTCGGTTTCTAAATCTTGTGAATCGCAAGATTTTGATGATAATAAAGGACTATGCACTGAAATAGAAGAAAATTATTTTAAAGTATAGATGTCTACGTTGTTCCGATCTGGATATTTTTTAAAATTTATATTTTAGCTATGGGAAATACAGTATATTTTTATGTTAGGTGTAATCGAGGATTTTTCGCAATTTATACTTTAAAAATTAAAAAATGCATAAGCATTTAGGTATGTTTATAACTAAAGAACAGCGAATTAAAATATAATTGCAATTACTTATACTTATAGCATTGAAACCTTGCAACTCTATTTGCCACACTTATTACATACAGCGGGAATTTCGTAAATCAATACTACCAAAGCCTGGAGGAGACAATTTGTTGTTGTCAAAAATAGTTCGTTAATCGCCTTGGCCATTCATTAATGGCCTATAGAATCCCTTGTGTCCATCTTGATGGGAAGAAACGTTCCTCAGCAGCTTGGTTGGAACAAGCGCAGAATAGCGGTACGCTTGACCCAAGGCTATTGGTGTACCTTTTATTCTCTGTAACATGCTAAATTTCACAGAATGAAAGTGAGGGAATGGTCGGTATGGAAGTAGCAGCACCTATTGAGGTTCAAAATCACTTTAAATATAAAACGTTAGAATATTTTTACATAAAAATGAGAAAATCCGCAATTTTTTCTTCGAAACTCAAAAAAGGGGGCCCTAGGGGCACGTGTTAATATTTATGGATTGACTTAAAATTTTGCAAGGATCATTTATTTGTACAATGGAACAAATTGAGGGGGCGTCGCGTAAAATATCTGCAACTTCAAAAATAAGGACCACCCTAATATATATATATATATATATATATATATATATTGAACTTAAGCCAACTTTTTTTCTAATTTCAAAGAAACTTGTAAAATAAAAACTTATTTTTTTTATCCAACTTAATATTGTGTTTACGTTTTTTTTTTTTCTAATTTTCATAAAATTCACCATATTTTGGATTGTGCTATAAATCATCGGTTCCCAACCGGTGGTTCGTGGAGCCCTGGGGGTTCACAAGAGGTATAATGGGGGTTCGCGAAAATAATATTGTAATGGCGGAAAGTATTTTTTATTCATCATTTATTGTTTGTTTCCTAGTCCATCCAGCTCTCGACGAAAGATTTTAAGTCATAAAAGATCATCAGAAAATGAGCTGATGTGTGCATCACATGACTTCCTTTTACACCAATTTAATGTTATTTCTCCATTATTGGCAATTTTAATGTGATTCAATAGTTAACTCTCTAAATATCACCAACAGTGGCCAAACTGAAACCAGATCAAAAGAAAAAAAATCGCCAAATTTATCGCCAAGTTGGCGACGAAACTTGGCGACCAAAAGACTGGCGATATATCGCCAAGTGTACGCCAAATTATAACACCACTTGAGTTTGCATCGAAATCAGCAATGACTTCCCCCCAAAAAGGTGCAAAAGACCCCTTTCGAAACACCCGAATGCAACCGAAAGGGGAGGCGCACAACTAGACCCTAGCAGTCTACGTACCAAATTTCAACTTTCTAGAACATACCGTTCTTTAGTTATGCGACATACATACGCACATACGTACATACGCACTTACATACGTACATATAGAAGTCACGAGAAAACTCGTTGTAATTAACTCGGGAATCGGCAAAATGGATATTTCGGGCTTCTATACGTTCTTAGGTATATATCTACGTGTGGTCGGGTCAAAAAAAAAAAAAAACTCAACATTCATTCACGGATGAGCAAAATGGAAATTAAGGTCTATTTTTGAGTGAAATTTTTTTTCGCGAATACAGTAGTTCCTTTCTTGTGAAAGGAAGTAAAAACAAATTGTAACAGTCCGTCTTCGTATTGGTCATTCTAGATTCACATATAGACATTTGATTTTGACATCTCGTATCTGTCATAGGCATGCCTTGTGTCAGAAAAAAAAAAGCTTTTTAAATTTAATTACCCTTTCGGACAACGTTTCCATGTGAAAAATGATAAATGCAGAAGCTAATTAACTGCTGAACTTAATGTAAAACTGGCAGATATTTAAGTGAAACGTAAATTTTCTTTACTCCATAACTATAATGCCATTAAGAGTTTTTTTTTTTTTTTTCTTCTTTTTTTAAGTTGACTGAATCTCAACAAAGAATAACCAACGGGTTTTTTCCTTGTTGAATTAGTTTTGAATTCATTTTCTAGCTATTACTTTAATTTGTAGAATTAGTTTTGAATTCAGAAACATTTGGGCTTTCATATTTTGCAATTATCTTTTCGTTCTTGCAATAAACTATTGAGCGATATTGCTAAGAAATTCTCCAAAATTTTATTGCGGGTGCAAGTTTTCTTTTTCTGCTTGTTATTTATTATTTAGTACCCGGGGGTTCGCCAACTTTTTTCAGATTTTGGAAGGGGTTCGCAAGGAGAAAAAGGTTGGGAACCGCTGCTATAAATCACCAAATGCAACTTTTATGTACTTTATTACATCATAAGAATAAATTAGATCGTCTGTAAAAATAAGTAAACTCCATCTTTGAAATTTATCAAGTGATGTTCCTTGAAGAAGCAACAAATACGTGAGGGATTTTTATTTTAACTTGTTTACTTATTTTTATTTATTTATTCTGTTATTTACTTATTAATTAATTAATAATAATAATAATAATATTATCTGTTATTAATGTTATTGAAACTATTACGACTGTACTTTTTCATACCGCTAGGCTTAAGCTATACGCAATTCAATTGTAAGTAATTAGCAAAGGGTTGATTTTATTACTGACTAAATAGAGCTATCCGAGAGACCTAGTCTGAAGTTGACTTACTTTACAAACTATTATACTTTAATAATTTTTCTTTTTAAAAAATTTGGGAGTCTCGGAGCTTGCTCCGTTTTGCTCTCAACTGTAAAAAAACAGTATCTTATGTGCTTACGTCCATTGTAACACTGAAAAAATTCTATTTCGAATATACAAGTGGTAGTGCTTCGTTTTCTCAACATATGCATCGTTATCACCATATTTAATAATAAAAAATTAGATTAATTACGAACAGCAATGATACTGGTGTGTTACAAAATGCGCTAGATCCTTTTTAATTCTAACCATTTGCAATCAAGTAAACTAAACTAAAAGAAGTTGGGAAATACCGTGCAGAAAATGTAAATCCTTACTACGCGAATTTGTGAATAGAATAGATACAATAATATTTTAACAGAGAATAAATATTTTCGGTATTTTGACTGTCTTATTTATCACACTGTGCAATTGAACTATGTGTTTCGAGTTTTTACTTTCGGTATAAATTTGCAAGTAGCATTAAAATATGTACACGCATAAACCGGAAAAAGAAAAACGACTTCATCGCTGCTGTCAGATTGGAACAATTTAATGCAAAATGAATAATTCAAACAGCATTTAAAATAATAGAAAAATGAACTTTATAATCGAATAATTTGTATCAAATATAATTGCGTTGTATTTAATAATGCAGAAAAAACAAAATTCCGCTCCTCCCTATTCTTCTACATTATTGAATGTAGACTGAAGATATCTAATGAGAAAACCAAAAAATACGAAAACTAGTATGACAAAACTAAAATCAGCCCATCATAACGCAAGGTCTCCTTCAGCGTGTGAAAAAAAGTTTTCTACGTACTTATTTCCAGCATAGAGAAACATTTCGCAGCTTGTTGCATCGAAATACCCATACGAATTTCAAATTGCAAATTTGTATCCTTCGGTTTATCACCCGCACAAAAAGCAAACGTCGAAAACGTTTTACTCCTATCGTATTATTATCCGTGCAAAGCTCTTAACCATTATCATTACTAAAAATATGTATTCATAACTATGTGCTCCCCAAAGATTTGATTTCTAAGTCAAAAAAATATTTGATGAGTGAAGATGCCTAACGATATTTTCGAAATAATTACACATTTTAAAATAATCGATACACGAAATTACAGAATAATATACTGTTTTTTTTTTTTTTTTTCTTTTTTTTTTTTTTCCAGTTACGAATGCGCAATATGCGATCCTTTCGTTGTACCACAAACACCTGATTTGCAAACCAATTCATTCCACGCTTGTTTTAGTCTCACATGGCCAGTGGCCGCAGAAGGCTGCATAAATATTTTCTTGTAGAGTTTTCGGAATCAGAATTTGATAAAATCTTAGATCTCCATAAAAAGAAATGCCCCCGATGCCGTGTGGAAGGGAATGGAATAAAGATTTGATGTTTATAGCGTAATAAAAGGCTTACATTGAACAGTTTCAACAAACGAAAATCTTGGTATAATTTTCTTTAATTTGTTTTAACTATTTCAATCTGTACTATTTTAATATACAACAGCTTCGAAAACATACATCTTGAAAATCTGGTCAGTATTTTGCGCTCACCCTGTATATAAAAGCAAGTAACGGAATTGAGGATAGCTACACTTGTAAGAATGCTGATGCAAAAATTCTTGCACCTGAGGAAATTCCGGAGTTAATACCTTTTAGACAGGAGTTTAAAGTAATCCCGGACATAATTTTAAAGATGTAGGACAAATTTAAAATAATTTAATTCCCATGTTTAAAAAAAACTCTTGTCGAAGAATTTTGTTCGTGATTCTTCATACGCTCAAGAATTTTGATGAGGCGAAATTTAAGCAAATGAATCATGAATTCCAGGCAGTATTTTATTTGGAAACGGGAGATGTTTTCTGTATGCATTTTCATTCAAGTATTTATTGATTTGCAAGGTACAAATCTTAGTGTCTACATTTTCAGTGACACAGTTTAACTCTGAATTAACCTATATGATTTTTTTTAAAGATTTGCTCAAAGAAAATAGATAAAAAGTAGAAATAATTTCATTCTTCTATCTATAATCGCATATTTATCCATTACTCATTTAAAGTTCTAGCTTTATTTTTTGTAATAAAAACATCGGTTATAAACCTTTTTGATAACATGTTTTTTTTTTTATAAAAGGGTATTCTTAAAATATTTTAAGGCTACTGATGCGTATAATATATATATATATATATATATATATATATATATATATATATATATATATATATATATATATATATATATATATATATATATATATATATATATATATATATATATATATATATATATATATATATATATATATATATATATATATATAACTGCGCGAAGTTGCAAAGAAGTATTTTTGAAAGGAGGTATTTTTAAGTCGATCCATTTAAATCACTTGAAATTTTCAAACGCTCAGTTATTTCAGGCGTTTCTGTATTTTTCATAGTCAAGCTTTTAGTTAAAAAAAATAGAACCTTACAAATCGGTGAATACTGGAAAGAAAAATGCATACTGAAAACATCTTCCGTTTCCAAATAAAATACTACCAGGAATTCGTGATTCTTTTACTTAAATTTCGCCTTATCAAAATTCTTGAACGTATGAAAAATCACGAACGAAACTATTCGACAAGAGGGGTTTTTTTAATGGGAATTTAATGCTTTTAAATTTGTCCTAGATCTTCAAAATTATGTCCAGAATTTCTAAATAATGACTTTGAACCACTATTAATAGATGGTTATACAATGTCCATTGGAGTTGACTGAAAGAGAGGGTTAATGGATGATTAATTAGAGGGTGGAATTGATTGGGTAAGAAAAAATGCAATAGAAAAGAGAAATTTAATTTAGGCGAAATAGGGTTTGTGAAAGCCACCGATTCACCTTCCTCAGCGCTGTTATCTCTCGATGTAGTTTTCTTTATTTATTTCTCCCCCCCCCCCCCTCTTTTCCACTATTAATAGTCTAAATTTATAGGAGAGACAAAAATCTCGATTAATTTCAGAGGAAAATTTATTTTAAAAGCACGCAATATATTCTCGCGTCCTCGCGCTCTGTCGGGAACCCAACAGTTTCAGTATGACTGCTGTTTTGCATAATGTTTTGACAAAAATTATTTTTATTTTAAATTGACGAAAATAAAGGATGATAAAATGCAAGAACCTATTTTTCAAAACTGGGGAAATTTTATTCTTATTTCATTGAAATAAACGAAACACGCACATCTCAAATTTTTCTTCCTTTTCCCAGCCCCCCCCCCCCCCCGTTCAGATGTGAAATAGGGTTTGTGAAAGCCACCGATCCACCTTCCTCAGCGCTGTTCTCTCTCGATGCAGTTTTCTTTATTTATTTCTTAACTTATTCTTGATTTATTTCTTAATTATGGTCTTAACTACCAGTTTACTAAGTCCATAGCAAACATGGGAAGAGTGTACTTTGTTTTCTACCGTAGTTTTCACCATAGTGTAGGAAATTTTGCCAAGTCGAGTGCGACATCGGTTATGGTAGGAAAAAATGGTATTATTTTGAAAATATAATTGTGTTAAAATAAATTGTGTTAAAATTAATAATCCGTTTAGTAAGTTTTCATACATTTGTTCACATTTTCTAAAAATATTTTATTATTATTATTATTTTGTTTATTTATTCATTATTATTATTTTTTTTTCGTTTATTACTTTGAATAGAATTTTGTCATCCCCTTAAACTTTGGTTAAAAAGTCTAAGAAAACAAAACGCATCTGTTGCATGATCTTAATTTTTTCCCCCGTGCTACTATTATTTCAGTGGGGTTTTTCTTGTTTTATGTAATATTTGATTCGGTGATTCGAACTAATAATTGATAAATTTACTGTTTCTGGTTTAAAAAAATATTTATGGAGAAAATTTTCCGAAAAATGAACCATTTTTAATGTTATCTTTTCCTTACTTTCTGCAATTATACAGCGTTATTTACCAACTACATTCTTCCTCTTACAGATGCAAAGGCAGTAATTCCAAAAGAATATGTTTGGCAGAAGTCGGATTTCCTTCCTTGGTGTCACAGTGCTGTCCTTATTAGTGTGTGTGTCAAATGGATTTCATGGTCATTACATGATGAAGGCAATTATGCACGGTGCTGCTATGGGAATGATGATGAGGCCGCGGGTGCTGCCTATTCCGATTCCTATTCCAACAGGAATGTTCTCAGGGTAAGAATGACGCAGAAGGTTGTTATATATATATATACACTGTACAGGGCTTTCAGATAAATTTTTGCTGACACTTCGTATTTAGTTGTTTTTTATATTGCCCCTATTTCGCACATTTGCTCAAATGTTAATACAAGATTTTAAATATTGTAAGCATTTCAGTTACCTTAAAAATACCTTAGCGTTAATATCTTTGCGGCGACTGTAAAGAACTTTATCGTGGTAAGTATAAATGTTCAAAAAAAAAAAAAATAATAATAATAATAATTTTCTTTGCAATTTACATGAATGTTATTAATAGATTTGTATGAAGCAATATAATATTTACAGTAGTTTTTAGCACATCTAAGTCAGAAATAATAGCGTAAACAGACCAATATTTCTTAAGATTCTGTTCATGAAACTATATAGAGTCAAAAAGTTAAACATCCTCTGTGTAGGCAATTGTAGAGCAACTGCTAAAATAGGTATCAAAATTAAGAAGCATTTTTAATGCAAGTTGAAAGGGTGAACATTTACCTACTCCTCCCCTAAATCACCAAAGAATTACTCAAAACCGGAAAGAACAATTTTACGCGAGAATTTAATATTTACATCGAATACATTCTTCTTTAACATGTTTAAACAACACTGTAAAAAAATTCCGAAACGTTGCTGGTTATTTTCGCGGAACGTCTCGGGATTTCATACGTTTTCACCTATTTCCCCGTAAAAACAAGTATCATCACAAAAAAGTTTCCTGAATCGCTACAAGTTGCACGCGTGCAGACGTTTCACTGTTGTGGAAAATATTTTTAGCAACCAGTTTAAAGATTGAATGAACGTGTTTATTAAGTGTACCGGCCTGTCCAGACTGACTAAACTCCCAATGAGAGCGAAAAAGTCAATGGATAGCTACAGCTTTGCAAGGCAGGAATTGCAGGCAAGAGATATGCTTGCTTCCCTCTGCATAGCTTTGGCCGTGGTCGCTCTGATTTTTTTGGAAGTTTCTTGGTAAAACAGGATGGTTCTAATCAATAACTCTAAACTTACTTATTTTTTCTAGAACTTTCTAGAAACATGAATGGCTTTAACAGGGGAGATTTTGCATTTCTTCAGAAAGTTTCAAGGTTAATTTCAGAAAGGTTACTGACTTTTAGCGTAAAACGTTCCTGGTTTTTGCGAGATATGTTGCTGGAAGAAATTGGACACATCAGCTGCCTATTATTTTCCAGGAACGTTTCTGAATCGTTTTTACAGTGAAAGCACTTGAAATAGTTATGCTTCTTTAAGTACAAAAAAGCATTACTGATGAAAATTAGCCTTTCTGCATATTACGAAGATGATCACAAATTATATACAGTGAAACCTGTGTAAGTTGACCACTCGCTGTACACTACTTTAGTGGTCAACTTAAACAGGTGGTCAACTTACAGAGGTTGATTTATATGATAAGCGCTGATTCCGTGCCTGAAAAAAGCGGTCAGTTTAGACAGGTGATCAACTTCACAGGTTTTACTATATATACCATTGGTGCCCAACCTTTTCCTACCCGAAGGCCGTGCCTGCATTAAGATGAATCTCGCGGGGCGGAACAATTATAAAATTAAAATATGTTTTTAAATTTTTAGATAATGTGGGAAAACGTGGAAAAGAGAGAAAGTTAGAAACCTAGAATTGTTATTATCATTACTTGATGCTTATTTTATTGATACAAATTTTATACCTGTTTATATAAAAACCAATTGAGGCAGTGAAAAACAAAGGGATGTGAGTGGACATTTTCAAGTTTTGAGTAAAACGCGTTTAAAATTCCGATCCTGGTTTGACTTTCATTGAAAGGTTTCTCTAAATCATGTCGTAAAGCAACACCTACCAGGACTACTAGTGACATCTTTTGACGCAAAACAGAGAAGAGATTCACATATATGCGTACTGGTAATCACAAGGTTTTTGATTTTGGCACTTACATGCCTTTGCTTCTCAGTGTCTCAATTAATGTGTATATGACCTCTAATTTCCAACAATCATTCGTAGTACCGGATTTCAATAAATCGGATGGTTCTGAAAGTTCAAATATGGTTTTCCGATGCATAATATTGTAAATTAAAACGTCCACATGGATTAGTTTCGCGGACCTCACATAACCCGTGGGAGGTAGGTTGGCACCACTGATATAGAACAATTCAAAATGTATGTGAAAAATACATTTGACTGTTTATCAGTTCAATGTCTTCGGATCTTTTGTTGTAAGTAACATTGCTGCAGTTGAATAACAACTTATTTTTCTTTTATTAACAAATTTATGACAAAGCATTTATGTACAAGTAGAGTGATGACTCTATATAGGATATGCGCAGAGTAGCGTCCTGTTACTTTTTTTAGAAGCCTCATTTTCAATTGTCATTTCAAAAATTACTCGTCTGTCCCAGATTCAAGTTATAGAATCATCGAAGTCTTGGAAAGCCTTTTCTCTATTCTGCACAAAACGCATTCCTTGATCTGATGTTGATACCTTTTTTTTTTCTCAGAGAAAGTACTGACGGTGTAAAAATGTGTGTGTATTTAAAAAGCTCAAAACTTTGTAATGTGTTAAATCCTATCAGCAGTTTTGTAGTTGAAAATAAAATGATTGAGGGATCTCACCTTGGGTTTCGAAGGGACTCACTAAAAAAAAAAGCTGGTTTGAAATCAATTTGCATTGCATTTGCATCATTTTAAAGTAAAAAAACAAACAAACAAAAAAAAATGTTTCGAAGGACGGTGTCCTCCCTCCAACTACAACACTACCTATCATGAAACTAAATCAGGTTCATTGTTGTATCCCACAACGGATATTTCAAAAAATTCGCGATTGCAAAAACGAACCCTTCACAAAATTCATGATTGGAAAACATATCATTAAATTTACTATTGAAATGTTTCCAGCCCTGAGCTCTTGCATTCTAAAGTGAACACTAGATATTAGTAGAAAGTAGAAAATGTTTGCCTTTAGCGTACAAATGCACTCGGTTAATCATTTAATTTTAATTTCATCTTTTCAGGTTTCGTCGACAATTCGATGCCCCTCAAGTTCTCTTAGTACAACCACAGAGAAGACCACCACAACAGAAAATAATTATAGTGCAAGATCAGAATCAATGTTGCAATGACTGGTAGAAAAAAAAAAAAAAAAGCTTCGAATTTTTGAACATAATTTATGATGAATTTTTCCTGACGGGAAAGATAAGTTGGGTATTTTTACTAAGTGAACAAGTGTATATGTTTCCCTAGGGTGAAAGGTTCTTCCAGAAAATGTATCAATCTTTTCTGCATTTGGATACGTAGATAAGTTTTGTTTCTAGACTTTTGGTGAATGTTTTTATTGTTCTTCTTTCGATCAAAGTACACAAAGTATCCCTTTTTGTACCGGTGATGGGGTGATAGGCAATATTCCGCCGTTCAAGATAATCACGGTTAACGCAATAAACATGAAACTGCCTTTTTCCATATTCATTATAGAAAAATGGTATCATATAGTGGAAAATTTCAAGAAGACTTTGTACAAAATTTTCAAAGCAGAGGAAAAGGTTCAATGCATGAAGGTTTTTTCTAATTTTGAAATTGACAACTTAGTCAACTTTCAACCAAAGATATTATTGAGTAAAAAATCCGTAAAAGTAGTTCATTACCAGGAATGCAGAATGTGCGCAGGGAAAATAAATCAGCGAACTATGAGAAACGACATGGATTATTATTTCATTTAAATACTGCTGAAACATCGTTTAAGAAAGAGTGCTCGGAAAATGTTATTTTGATAACGAGGTACATCGGCATGAAAACATGTATTCCAATTTATTTTCACTGCAACAAACTGTTTTGATTTATCTATAAACAAAAAATTATTCGAAATTTTTCAAAAAATAATGTGCTGAAGAGGTCATATTATTTTTCATATGCTCTCTCATATGGAAATCTCTATCATATGGCTTTCATCATATGTTCCAAGAAGTCAAAGAATAAATTTTAGATCGTTTTAGGTAGATATAAGAACTTAGTTACTTACTGTTCACATCATCCGCAAAACTTCGATCTGAAAAGAATAAAATGGCTGAACAAATAAATTTAAGAAAAAATGTCGAAAATTAAAGGAAATACACGCACTCACTGACACAGAAGAAAAAAAGGAGAGGGAGAGGAGAAGGATGGCTAAAGCTTTTCCAGAACATTCATGGAAAAAATTAGAACGTGTCAACGTACTTCTTATGTGGCAATCAGCCGTAATAGCTCAGAACATCCGTTTATTTCCGTGGACATTCTATCAGGTAGCTGACGCCATAATATTCAATTCTTGTCATAAACTCTACTATGTTTGGTTTGACTGAAATAAATTAGATCTCATATAGTCGTGGGCCATACTCCTTGATTATGGTTAGTCACATTAATACTATTTAAAACTGATTCCGAGTATGAGAATGAATCTAATTTTGAACTCGGGAGTTATGATCAGGCCGGGCTCCTAGGGCAGGTGACCTGTGCCACCGCCTAAGTCGGCAGATTTTAGGGGCGGAAAATTTCATGATGGCAAAATGTGAAGAGACAAAAAAAAAAAAAAAAAAGAATGAAAAAATCAACCTTGTTCCCTTTTTTTTTTTTTTTTTTTTTTTTTTTTTTTGCATCTCCAATTGCAGCAATAGGTGAGAGCATGCACAATGATTTAAAAATATATACATATATTATTAAGGCCACTGGGCGGCACTTGGTAACATCGCCTGGAGCGGTAAAACTACTAGAGCCGGCCCTGGTTATGAGGTATACTTCAAAACAGTTTTCTTTTACACGGACTTCCATTGGATACGCTGTTTTTGAATTTGAACTCCCAATATTAATGTGTAATGCCTTAAATGCTACAGTAAGTTGCCAAAACTAGTCCAATTAACTTCAGAAGCATATGCGATAATTCTTCAGTTATTGCTTTGTTTTGTAGATCTTCAAACATGCTGAGGTTAAAAATGAAAAAAAAAATATCATTTTTAATGAAATGCCACCTTATCATAAGCTGCATAATGGTTGCCTAATTGTGATGCTTTTTTGGTTTGTATCTTTA
This sequence comes from Uloborus diversus, assembly GCF_026930045.1. NCBI lineage: Eukaryota > Metazoa > Arthropoda > Arachnida > Araneae > Uloboridae > Uloborus > Uloborus diversus. The sequence continues at coordinate 186,063,567 of NC_072731.1, read as the reverse complement.
TTTTTGAAGTAACTTTCACAGTATTGCGTCAAATAATCTTAAGAATTTTTTAGTTGCATTTTATTAAATTTATCTGAGTGCAATATTACAAAAACAATATGATAAGATAAATAAATTAATTTCAAAAATCCATATCCAATTTTTAGCAAGTTTTGAAGTCAAAAATTATTTCTTGTTATTTTGAAAGCATTAAAAATGGTTCCTACATGTAGTATCATTTTTTCATGACTCAAATAAAAGCAATAAAGGATGATTTCAGTTGCATTTATTTCCATGTACCTATAAGCAAAAATGATCTTTCTGGATATCTTTTTTTTTTTTTTTTTTTTTTGAGCAATCACGATTGCTTACTGTTCTCACTTGACTGTTTTAACGTGCTATCATTTTATTCTCCCGCCAGCACCCTCTGCAGCACCACCGTCGACCGGCTCCTCACGATGCTGCTCCTCTAGCGAAAGCCGTCTCCAGGTTGCGTTCATATCCTACACATACACGCATACATACACGCACGTACACACACGCATACACCTATTCACATATACATACACCTATACACACATACATACACCTACACACACATACACACACAACTACCCACACTCATGCCTGCACACAGACACAAACACATATGCCTACACACACATACACGTCCCCCTCCCCCACGCACACAAACACTCATACACACAACTACCCACACGCTCATGCCTTCACACATACACAAACACACATGCCTACACACACATACACATCCCCCGCCCCCACGCACCCAAACACACATACACATACCCTCTACACACAAACACACATACCTTCCACACACAAACACACACGCCTATATACACATATACACTCGTGATTGCGAAAAACATAATTTGAATTCAAAATGACAAAATTCTTTTTTTTTTTTTTTTTTTTTTGAGCAATTACAATTGTTTATTGTTCTCATTTGACTGTTTTGATGTTCCTATGATTTTATTTTCCTACCGCCTCCCTCTGCCAGCACCACCGTCGACCGGCCTCACGATGCTGCTTTTCTAGTGAAAACCGTCTCCAGGTTACGTCCATATCCAACATACACACGCATACATACACACACTGGAACACACATATACGCACACACTCATGCCTGCACACAGACACAAACACCCACGCATGCATACACACACTTACATACACACACACACTCATGCATGCATACAGGCACAAACACACACGCATGCATACACATAAATATACACACATACACACACACTCATGCCTCGACACAAACACACACGCCTACATACACACACACTCGTGATTGCGAAAAGCATAATTTGAATTCAAAATACCATAATTCAAATTAATTAATTAATTAATTTTTTTATTTATTCATTTATTTATTTTTTTATTTATTCATTTATTTATTTATTTATTTTTCTGATGTTTTACACTAGGGTAATTCCGGTAGAGGTGAACCACGTGTTTTCTTCATTCTCTAAAAGCTGTACATTTACATATATTTTACTTTTCATTCTATATATACAGGGTGTCCACTAGGGTGGAACGAAAAAAAAAGTTTTTGATTTTCAATTTGCCGTAGTGCGGAAAAGTTGCCTTTTCATGCAAACAAGATGTAAAAAAAATATGAAAAATATTGAAGCAAGTCTTGAGGTGCCGCAAAGAGCATGAAGTTTTGCAAAATTGCTACATTTTAAATTTTTTTGAAAGAAATTTCAAATTTATCTTTATACTTCAAATGCTGTCGAAAAGCAATTTTTATGCTCAACAGGTCGCACAATAACTTTTTTTTGTTGTTCGGATTGTGTCTTGAGGTGCCGCAAGAGCGAAGTAAGTTTCGCAAAAACGCACTTTTTGCGAATGAACTTGCATCTGGGAGCTTGAGTCATTGCAGCAGCGGATGTTTAAATGGGACGGGGCTGGTCAGCAGTGATTTGTGTGAGTGGGGCTAAGCTCAGATCAGGTGTCAATTTCTTTGTCGAGTTGAGTTAGTGAGTAACGTAATTTCGTTAATTGGTAAGATACTTCATTGTTGTGAGTTGCAATGGCTCAGTCTAAACAAGTCCAGACGAGACAAACATCAGAATGTCCTATTTTTGGAATCTTTAACGATTTCAATGAAGTTTTACTACCTACTTACGAAGATGTAATGAAATGCTACTGTTTTATTGGACACGGCCTAAAAAGTGCGGCTGAAAAAGATCTTTCTGTAAGTGAAATATATATGACTTTTTAGTTTCCAGAATAGATTACATTTGGTCAAGAGCTTCTTTGAGACAGCAGGAATAGAAGCCTAATGGATTCTTAGATGGTAAAACAAAATAATCAAACGAATTTAAAGACAAAATATGTCAACAGCTGGAAACCTGTTCTAATCTTCCTGTGGTTACTTCCTTACCTATTGAAAATAACCTTCTTTTTGAGAACGTACAGGACATAAGTACCGATCACAAATATGTATTGGATATGTGTGTCACTATATCAAATGGAACTTGCTTACTAGATTTATCTTCAAGGTACCTAGGAAAACTTCCCCACTCCAGATGATTTACATTTGCAAACCGTATATTTCGATTGTACGTGACAACTAAAAATCCGAATGAAAAGATCTCAAGACTCTGACTCAGTACATTGTTAAAGTGTAGTAAGGTATAGTTTCCTTTATATGGGCGTGGCATTTCACTAAAATTGTTTGAAACAAATAATAATACTGAAATATATTAATAGTAATCATTATTCATTCATACATTTTCAAGAAAGGATCCATTTCTTGTACGGATCAAGTGGGCAATGCGTATGCTCCTGTGTGGTTTAACATCAAGTTAAAACCTTCTCGTACTTACGGCTCTAAACATCTATTTGAACGTATCTTACATTCACGATATCTCTCTCATGATTTTAAGAACATTATAGACCGGGTTATATAAAGAAATGGGTATTTTGATGCAACAGAAAATATCCATTTGGCTATGTTATGCAAAGAGCGGTGAAATGTAAGAGAACTTGGATTACGACGTGTGTTGAATGCAAGAACACAAAGTAGAGGCGGGGTTAAGAAGTTTAAAGTTCAACAAATAATTTTTGCTGCCAAAGATTACATCGATTTGATCTCATGGGGTGAAAATGAAATAACCAAACCCCCCTTGGTAAAACATTTGTCTAGTGAATCCCTCAAAGTGAAACTTGTAACTCCTAAGCGGCTCTTAAAAAGTATGGTTCAGTCGCAGGAGACGAAAAATTGACTGAAGAGTTATTTGGAAAAAAGAATTATTTAGTACCAAAATAAATAAATAAATAAATAAATAAAAACGCTTTAATGTGTCAAAGAAGTAGACACAAACTTCATACAGGTTTAACAATCCTGTTGGGTTTAACAATTTATTTACAATCATTAAGAATACATTAAATGGTAAAAATTGAATTGTTAATGTTTTTTATAGTATACTAGTAATAGCCGCAAGGCTTTGCCCGTTGTAGAAAAATTAAAAGGTCATTTGGTTTGCTTGAATATTTACAAATAATGTAAGAATTTCTCGCCAATTGGCTTGCCCATATTACGGTTAAACGTTATGAAAACTTGATAATTTACTCGCCCATCTTATAATTTTGCTCGGGTAAATGTGATTAAAATTGGAATAGAAAAAGAACAAAATCGAGTTTTCGAAAAAACGCTTCGAGGTGCATCCCCCCCCCCCATGCTACAACTAACTTTGTGCCAAATTTCATGAAAATCGGACGAACGGTTTAGGCGCTATACGTGTCACAGAGATCCAGACAGAGATCTAGATCTCCAGACAGGTTTTCAGCTTTATTATTAGTAAAGATTATGATTTTTTTTTTTAACTGTATTTTGTAATTAGTATTTCTTTCCTAATGCAATGCTTAAAAATGTATTTTACTGTCATATTATGTGCCGTTATAGACAGTAGGAAAGCATAAAAGGAATTTCATTGTTAAATGGGAATTTCGGTTATTATCAAACTTTAAGCTCGTTGCGGCACCTAAAGATGTTGTAGTAAAGCAATGAAATTTCTTCTGCTTCTTTTTAAACTTAAATGACAACTTTTCCCCCTACGGCAAACCAAAAAAAATATAAAAAAAATTTAAGGTCATTTTCGTTCCACCCTAGTGTCCACCCTTAAAGTGGACCAATAGCTAATTCCTAAACCGTTAAAGATAAGCGTATAGTTCCATTTTTTAAAAAATCTCTTAATTGCGCAAGGTTTTGAAATTCATGAAATTTTTCTCAAAAATTCAAATTTTGAAAAAATTACAAAATTTAACGTTTTATACAGTCCCCCCGTCCTAGCAATGATGTTTAGTAAAACTTCCCGGATACACTTACATTTACAACTAAAAAAAAAAAAATTGAATTTTGACCTCTTGAATTCAAATTATGTTTTTTGCAGTCACGAGTGTGTGTGTGTGTTCATCTGTGTGTGGCGTAGGGGTATGTGTGTAGGGGGTATGTGTATGTAGGCATATGCGTTTGTGCCTGTGTGCAGGTATGAGTGTGTGGGTAGTTGTGTGTGTATGTGTAGGTATCTGTATGTATGTGTACGTGTCTGCATGTATGCGTGTGTGTATGTGTTTGAGTGTGTGTATGTGTGTGTAGGCGTATGTATGTGTGTATGTGTTTGTGTGTGTGTGTACGTGCGTGTATGTATGCGTGTAAGTGTAGGATATTGACGCAACCTGGAGACGGTTTTCGCTAGAGGAGCAGCATCGTGAGGCGGCCGGTCGACGGTGATGCTGCGGAGAGTGCTGGTGGGAAAATAAATTCAGCGTAACGCCAAAAACAGTCAAATGAGAACAATAAGCAATCGTGATTGCTCAAAAAAAAAAAAAAAAAAAACTCTTCTACGACCAAAATTGGCCGAGTTATGAAGTTTTGAAAATCACTATTTTCGGAGATTTTATGACGTCAGCGAGTGAGCTCTTAAGGGCACGTATGCGAATTGACAAAGTGTGTTAATAGGTTTAAATTTATTTTGGTTCTTGCCATCAAGGGGCAATATTAACGGTTGAAATGATTGAGCAAGAGCTATTTTTAGCTCAAAGTCTTTATTTTTAAAAGGCGCGTGGGAAGGGGGGTATTGAAGGGGTTTGTCGCTTTGTTTTAAGAACCTCTAATTTCCATTCCCCGAACATCATTTAAAAAACAAACATTTTTTTTTTAATTCAAAAATCAAAAAATATTTTTAAAACAATTATATTCTCTTTCTTTTTGTTTCAAAAAATATTTTTGTTTAATGTCAGGGGATTTTTTAGGCAATCACGAGTTGCTTATTATACTCATTGAACCAAATTTGATGTTGCTCTGATTTTTCAGATTGCCATGACGACGGTTGTTTTTAACATTTATTTAGGGAGAAAAATTGTCGTCGTCATAGTTGCAAATCATCTGTAGTTTTATTTTATTCATATTTTTTTCAGGGCATAACTCAAGCAGACTTTACATTAAAAAAAAGGAAAAGAAAAAAGACTTTTGTGTGTAAAATTACGTTTTTCAGAAAAAAAAAACACCTAATATAGATGAACTTAAACAGTAAAACTTCATTTTAATTCAAAATTTCAAGATTACTAGTCCTCATCATTTAAGGTACATGACATCATTTAGAAGAAAAAAATACATGATGGTATGCGCTATAAATAATCTTTATGATATGTGTAGTGGTGGATGTCGGTCATAAAATCTATCTTTAATACCGCATCCTAGTCACAACTTTTTTTACGGATACACGTCCTACTACCTATTCTAGAAAATTAAGTCAAAACTTTATGAAGGATGCAAATTTCTTAGTCATTTCTATTCCATTCCATTTGGGGAAACAAGAAACCCAAAGAATAGGCTTTCGCAATTCGTGATTGCTAAAAACATAATTTAAATTCAAGATAATTTAAATTAAATTTTTTTAATCATCTTGAATTCAAATTATATTCATCGCAACCATGAATTGCGATAGTACCCTACTTGTTCAGTTTCTTGTTTCTACAAATGGAATGGAATGGAAATGAGAAAAAAATTCGCGCCCGTCAATTAATTTATGAAACACGACAAACAATCAAATCAGTTTTTCAAAAAGAATAGGGTCTGGTGGGGGAAAGGACAATGGAGTAAAGTGGTCATTCGTCAAATAAATGGCTATAACTTGGAAATAAATGTTCGAATGAAAGTGAAAATTTTATTATAGAGTAGGGCAGTTAGAAATTACATTTTGAGTACAAAATTTTACAATTGGCAAAATTTTATTTGGTAAGAAAAAATATTTTGTGTGAATATGAAAAGTTTTTAAATTTAAACACCTCTTTCAACTTCATTTTGAAATTTTGTTTGTTAGAATTATGAACAGATTGACTGCATAGGAAGCTTCCTACATGTCTCAAGAACTCTTATTCATTAGCAGTTAGCTGAATCTATTTTAGATAATTTTTTAGAACAATTTAAGTAAGATGGGGTAAAGTGGTCATCATATTAGGCTTAACAAGTATAGTTCTTCTAATGTCACTTAATCATTAAGTATAAGGCAGTTATAAATTAAATACTAATTTCACTTAATATGTATTGCTTTTACAGAAAATGGGGTTAAATATACGAGTATATGCGTATGCATACGCATATACTCGTGTAGGCACGTATATAGACATATTCACATAAATGCACCAATACGCATATGGGTATCTGCAAGTATTTTTAATCTATATAGATATACTCGTACATTCGACTATACACGTATACACTCGCTTATACTCGTATATATGTAAACACTTATATGCTCAGATAGACACGTATATACGCGTACGTACTCGAGTAGACACTAACATACAAGCATATGATATACAAGTATACAGGATGAGTTTAAACTTTGGGGCAAATTATTAAAAGGTGTCAGAGGGGAAGATAAGAAGCAAGAATCATATAAGAAACATATGTCGCAAACACAATACTGGCGCTCTACATGCACGCAAAGCCAAAACTGATGGATGCAAAACTGGTCAAAAATTTATTACAGAAAGAGAATTTTACACAACATTTTAGGCCTCAAGAAAATCTTAAAGTGATTGATGAAAGTCGCGGCCTGCAGCAGTAATTCATGCGTCGCAATCACAAAGCACTCACTGTTGCAATAATGAGACTTTTGAAAAATTTGCATCAGTCGCTGCGCCTTTGTTGCGATGCTTGTATTAGAGCTACTACAGGCCGTAACTTTTAACAACTGCTCTAAATATTTCTTAAAAACTAAAATCTTGGGTAAAATCATCTTTGTGTAACAAATTTGTGATTTGTTTTGCATCCATCAGTTTCTGGCTTTGTGTGCATGTAGCGCGTCAGCGAAAGTAAGTTCCTTATAATTCTTTGCTTCTTATCCTCCCCTCTCACGCCCCTTAGATTTTTGCCCAAGAGCTTGGATTCACTTTGTAGGCACACATGTATATAAGCTTGTATACTCGGGTATACATACATGTACTGGTGTATACACGTAAATGTACGTATATGCGTCTATACAGGTATATAATCGTGTTTGCACGTATACATACGTATACTCGTGCTTCACAATGTGAGTAGACACGTAAAAACACACACTGAATGTATCCACGAATTAACTCGTGTATACCCGTATATGTGTGTATGTACACTTATATATGCGTGTATACGTCTACTGTACACATATATACTCATGTATGCACGTATATACTCGAGATACAAGTGCATACACTCATATGATGTTCGTTTACACGCGTATATACCCGTACATACACGTGACACGTATATACTCGTGTAGATACGTATACACTCCTGTAGGTAACCACGTATACATGCTTATATACTCGTGTATACACGTATAGACTTGAGTAGGCACGTGCATGCATGTACCTGATGCATACATGTATCTACTCATATATGAACGTGTTTACTAATGTTTACACGACACGTAAATACTCGTGTATACACACATTTGCTTGTGCATATACTTGTAACCATAATAATAACCGAAACATACAAATATTAAGGTTGTTTATAATGATTTTGCATCTATTTTTAACTATGACCACTTTCCCCCACCCCATGGGGTAAAGTGGTCATAAATACAAAGGGAAAAGAAAGTGTTATAACGCTACTTAAATCAATATTTATTTTCCTAAAACTCAATTTACCGTGTTCTTTAATAATGCAATGTAAAATAAAAACAAAAAAAGTTTAAGTGTTTAAAGAATTTATTGTATTTATTATACACCTAAGTTGAAAACCTACGATTTTATGACCACTTTACCCCACCAGACCCTAATGAAAATAAGACGAGCGAGAATATTTAAGTTTAAAAGCACCTAAAGTCTAGCATTGTTTCAGAAAAAAAAATTAATGTTGTAACGAAAGATTCAAGCCACCGGTTATATCGTGTGCACAACTTTTTTTTTCTTTCTTGGCCAGAAACTTCCGTTACAACCATAGAATGAAATGCATAAGAAGAAAAAGGAATTTTTTTTGCATTACAAAATTATTGTCTGCCCTCTGAAATACCAAACCGAAGTTCTAAATAATTCAAACTTTTACGGTTTTCTCTCTTTTTTTTAAAAAAAAAACGCTTCTTTTCCTTCATCAAAACACAGTAACTTTAAATGCAGCGATAACCTTTTGCACAAATTTGAGATTCAACAACTTTTTTAAAATCAAACTTTCATGTAGAAATTAGATATTATTGAAACAAAATGACAAACAAATAAAGATTTTAAAAAAACCTTTTAATCATAAATATATCTTTGAACTTATAAATAGTCCTTGAAAAGTCTTTTCAAGTATTGATAATACTTACTAATAAAAAAATAATAGTTCCCAATGACAAGAAACAAAATAAATTTAAACCAATTAACACACTTTGACAATTCGCATACGAGTCATTCCATATCAAGTGATCCAAAGTTTTTTCCCTCACCTTTTTGTATTTCTTTGAAATTTGGCTCTCAATCGTACCCTTTGAGGTAATCAAAAGTTCAAATTTTTAGATTTTTATCTCTATTATTTTTTTATTTATGACACTTTGATTTTTCGAAAAACCCTCTTTTTTTCATGGATGTTTGAACATAAAATGGACGATAACTCAGCACCAAATATAGATAGAAAGATTTGGTAAAAAAGCATTTTAAAGTACATTATTTGCTGTTTAATTGGATAAACAACATGACTAATTTCAGAAAATTTTTAATTTTTAAAAAATGAAATTTAAATTTTAAATTTAAATTTCTCAGAAAAGGTGTGATGAATTTTTTTAAAAATATTCTCAAAAATTTGTGTGTATTTTATCTTCATTTGTGCAAGGTTTCAAGTTGGGATATCAATGGGATCATATTTTTATGCATTTTTAAATAAAATTTGACTTATGAAATAATAACATTTTTCAGATTCTAACTAGTTAAATATAGGGTTCTCTTACTAAGGATGGTCTAGTAAGTAGTAATTGATCATGACTATGCTTGAAATGAGCTGACATGAATTTGTAGATTGGTACCCCCCCCCCCCTGCCACACAAACACTTTTTATCGTTTTTTTTTTTTTTTTCAAAACTGTATTAAAAAAAAAAAAAAAAAGCTGGCACGTAAGAGTTATAATCATAATAAACTGGGAAGCACGCTGCTAAACATCAGCAGTGACTAAGGCTTATAAATGGGGGGGGGGGGGGGGGTCATAAAAACTAAAAGTCAGAAAAACTTTAACAGACAAATAGAACCACTCATTTGCAGCTTTTTTTTTTCTTTCGAAAAGTGGGACGATAGAGGGAGGGGGAAAGGGAGGGGGAAGAGCAATCTGGAATGAAGTTTAACAACATGGAAGGTTATGCTCAAACTAGCAAAATTTGTTTGATCTATAACTGCTTTTAATATATGCATAAATAGATCTCCCTGCATTGCTCTCCTTTACAACTGAAACTAAAAAGAAAACTAGCATTAAAGAAAAGAAGACCGCCGCACTCCAAATGTTGTAGAAAGACAGTTTTATGCGGAGATACATATATGCTCTCTTTTACAACTGAAATTAAAAGAAAGCTAGCATTAAAGCAAAGAAAAAAACATCTGCACTCTAAATGTGTGGAAAGACGTTTAGTTTTATGCGGACAGACATATGATCTGATATTTAGATTGATTTTTAGTTTAGTGTGAAAAGAATGAAATAAAATGGGGGGGAAACACTCCTATTTTGCTATGATCTTGGGGCAAACTATTTCTTTCCTCCCTCCAAAATTGAAAGTTGGCGCAGGGGTAGGGGATGAAATGAATCATAACTTTCCTTATCAGATACTGAATTAATCAAGTAAATTTTGTGAAGTTCGGATTGAAAAAGAAACACTTGGTCCGAAAAGAAAAGAGTCAGGTGAGGCGTGATACTAATATAGTGTTAATCGTATGTGTGGGTGGGGGGGGGATGTACTTCGTATTGCTTTAAAGAAGAACATTTACCAGCTTTTTATATGCTTTCTATTGATTTTGTTTTATTTTATTAATTTATTTATTTTTTGCGTTTTGAAAATAGTTTTGAAAAAAAAATAAATAAATAAATAAAAGTGGTGGTGCTGGGGGGAGGGGCTTTTTCTTGCTTTAAAGAAGATTATTTACCAACTTTTAATAAGTTTACTATTTATTTTGTTTTATTTATTTAATTATTTAATTTTAATTTTCGAAATGTTTTGAAAAATAAATTAAAAATGGTGGGGGGGGGGGGGCTTACCAAACTACAAATTCATGTTAGCTCATTTCAAGCATAATCATGATCAATTACTACTTACTAGACCCCAGCAAGAAAACCCCATATTTAACTAGTTAGAATCTGAAAAATGTCATTATTTCATAAGTCAATTTTTATTTAAAAATTCATAAAAATATGATCCCATTGAGATCCCAACTTGAAACTTTGCACAAATAAAGATAAAATAAACACAAATTTTTGAGAATTTTTTTAAAAAAATTCATTATACCTTTTCTGAGAAATTTAAATTTAAAATTTAACTTTCATTTTTCAAAAATTAAAAATTTTCTGAAATTAGTCATGTTGCATATCCAATTAAACAGCAACTAATGTACTTTAAAACTCTTTTTACCAAATCTTTCTATCTATATTTGGTGCTGAGTTATCGTCCATTTTATGTTCAAACATCCATGAAAAAAAGAGGGTTTTTTCGAAAAATCAAAGTGTCATAAATAAAAAAATAATAGAAATAAAAATCTAAAAATTTGGACTTTTGATTACCTCGAAGGGTTCAATCGATGAGCCAAATTTCAAAGAAATACAAAAGGGTGAGGGAAAAAATTTCCCAAATTTTGGATCATTGACATGGACGTCATAATATCTTCAAAAATAGTGATTTTTCAAAACTGCATAACTCGGACAATTTTAGTCGTAGAAGAGTGATTTTTTTTTAGTTATAAATGTTAGTGTGTCCGGAATGTTTTACTAAACATCATTGCTAGGACTGGGGGACTGTTTAAAAAGTTAAATGTTGTAACTTTTTCAAAATTTGAATTTTTGACAAAAATTTCATAAATTTCGAGTCCTTGCGCAATTTAAAGATTTTTTCAAAATGGAACTAAACACTTATCTTTAACAGTTTAAGAATTAGCTATTGGTCCACTACAAACTGTATATTGTGCATGATATTTCTTACAAAAATCCTAATGTAGAAGGTCATATCTTTAAAGAAATTGCTGTTTGATTTTTGAAATTTTTGCAATGTACGGTCCATCTCATCCGAAGTAGTTTGGGTCAGGTTGGACCATTTGAATGAGGGAGGCGGACCACATTAAACTTATGAAATTATTGCACATTTTTTTTTAATCTAAAAGTGTTTGTTTTTATCAATTTTTTTAAACCAATCCTAAAATGTATCAGAATTTACGTAAGCAGACTGTGACGACATTTTAATGTGTACACAATATGCATTCCATCTAGCATTTCATCCCTCGCCATTACAATATGCTAAAAGTGAATTAGTTTCTCCTTTTACTCCAAATATAATTAATACCACATTTTTAGATTCTTTAAAGATGAATATTTCGCCGAGCTTATTATTCAACTGTAAAACAGTTTTATCTATACTAAAGATACAAAGGAGCTTTTCAAAAAGGTAATATTCCTTAAGTAAACCTTCGAACATACATATTCTTTTCTTCAACGACTTTAACAGCATTTTTAAAATTAGCAACAGACCATTCCCAAAGTGTTTATGAACTTTTTCTAATGTAAGTAGTTGATATATTCTAAAGAAAATTTTCTATATACTAAGGTTACTTGCAGTTTAAGCTGCAACTTTTGATTCATATTCCACAAGAAAACAATGAAAATATTCATGCTTTTTTTTTTGGCCAATCACGATTGCTTATTGTTCTCACTTGACTGTTTTTTTGGCGTTACGCTGATTTTATTTTCCCACCACCTCCCTCCGCCAGCACCGCCATAGACCGGCTCCTCACGATGCTGCTCCTCTAGCGAAAACAGTCTTCAGGTTGCGTTCATATCCTACACACACACGCATACATAACACACACACACACTCACACTCACACACATACCCACACGTACACACACACACGCCTACACACACATACACTCCTGCACACAGACACAAATACACGCACCTACACACTCACACTCTCACACACACACATACATACACATATATATACACACACATACCCACATACACACACACATGCCTGCATATAGACACAAACACAACAAGTCTACATACACGCATCCCCAATTTCTCACACACATACACGCTTGCACACAGACACAAACACACGCACCTACACACTCACACACACACACACATACACATATATATACACACACATACCCACATACACACACATACACGCCTGCACACAGACCCAACACACGCACCTACACACTTCACACCCACACACACACACCCACACACATACACATATATACACACATATACCCACATACACACACACATGGCCTGCACACACGCAAAAAACACGTGATTGCGAAAAACATAATTTGAATTCAAGATGTCAAAATTCATTTTTTTTTTTTTTTAAGTTTAACTGGTAAACTAATTTTCTTTTGATTTTATTAAAACTACAATGGATTATGGAAATTTATTTTTTTATTATTTTTTTTTTATTTTATTTTATTTTATTTTATTTTATTTATTTATTTATTTTTTTATTTATTTATTTTTTTTTTTTGAAGATACAGTTCTGAATTTTTTATGAGAATAGACCTTTATGAGGTAAAGTAATATGCAAACTTTTGTTTAAAATTTCTGAATAGTTTAAAAAATACAGAGGGATATTGTATTTTTTAATCGTAAATATTTTGAACCACAAAAATCACTCCATGAGCACTATTTTTTTTTTTAATTTAATTTTCTCTATTTTTCTAGATGAATATTTCAGGTTTAAAGAAAATTTGGGGAGCAAAATATCATTAACCACAATATTTAGTTTAAAGGAGTTTTTGTTAAAATTTTGAATTTTTCTGAAAAAAGTCGGTACAATTAGGATTTAAGCGTGATTTAAAGAAAAGAAATAATGGTATTGAAAGTTTTGCTCCTTAATTTTTTTTTTTAAATTTGTATCTCATTACCAATCTGAAAAAAAACTCAAAGTAATTAAACAAATCCTGATTTGAAAGGAGAACATATGATACACATGAAAGATACACATGAATCGAAATTTTATGATTATGAGATATTTGCTTTTAAATGAAACAATCGTTCACGAATTGTAAAATATCATGCTGACAGAACAGCTTATAACTTCTGTAAAAATAGTCCGAATTCAAAAAAATATTTGATTTATCGATTTTTTTTGCTATGAATAAACCACAGATTAAAGATTAATTTTAAATAAAAAAAAAATGAAAAATCGGAAACTTTGGTCGTTTTTCTGGCATTTTAAGACTCTATTGTAGCCTTAAGAAAATCGTCCTAATACTCTGATATACCGTTAGTAAACTAACGTTTTTGTAAAGGCTTTTTATAGAGAGAAATTAATTTTTTGTTGTCTCCCGACTAGCGCGATATAGCGAGGGGTTACTATAAATATCTCTGCATTGATGTAGAGATATTGATATAACTTTAATTCATCAAACTAAAAAAACGGAATAAGAAATATTTCCCCAAGCCATTTTTTTTCTAGAAATTCAGCAATAGGTATTCTAAAAATATTAAAAAATGCATGTACTTAGTTTCCTCCTCCTCCCACTCAAGGAATCCACGATTGTCAGGACAAATAAATAGTCGAATGATAAGAGCTTTTGAAAACGAAACGGCGTTTGAATTTTAAAAAAAGCTGGAATACGTATCAAAACAATAATTCCCATTAAAATAATTCCTATTCTTCCACAGATCGATAAAAATAAACATTCAAAAGGGAAAACAAACATTGAAATTGAGAGTGTCGCGCAAAATTTCCACCCTGTATCAAGATATTTTTAATTTTACCTTGATTGTGTCAACAAAGAATTTATTTCGTAATACATATAAAAATAGGTTCATTAACCTGGAAAATCTAACAAGACAAAAAAAAAGAAAAAAGTGAGAAAGAACAAAGGAAACGCCGTCCGATTTTATCACTCTGAAGATGATAAACAAACACCAACGCAAATCAAGTGAGAACTGAGGCAGGTATTATTTTTACAGCATGTGTCAATTTTTCGAAAACAATGGATCGAAATAAGAAGACCAGTAATCACAATCCGCCATGTTTTGCCACGAAAAAGCAATAGAGATAATTAATTTGTTATTTATAATTGTATTTATATGTGCGATTCTTCCACAATTTATATTCATGATCATTAATAAATCGAGTTTTATTTATTTTGCTTAATTAACTTAAATTCGGCAAATTTCGTAGGGAAATTATTTACGATGTAGTTGATAGAGGTGGGGAGCTGAAATTATGTGTTAAGTTGCATTAGCCATTTATCTTCATGTAAACAATTTTGTATGATAATTGTTTTTATGAGAATTTCCGTTTTGGAAACACCAGAGGTACCGACAAAAAAGGAGGGGTCATGGTGCAGACTATGCCATTGAAAATTTTAGAGGGGTTGCTTTCGGGAGTATTTTTTCCTTTTGAGGGGGTTCGCGCTCTGGGGGGGGGGGGGGGTGCACCGTCACTCTTAGGGGAATGGGCGCCCCTGGAAAACACTCTAAAGGTCTTATGTGTTACATTTTTACAGATCATTTGAAGTTTTTATTGATGTCTGCTGTGTAAATTTTCACGTGTAATGCTTTAAGATGTTATTTCTTCGCCATTTTATATGAAAAGATTTATTTTATTTTATTTTTTTTTTTTTGGACGGGGGGGGGGGCGGGATTTCTGGATTTTGCCTGAAGATCTCCGTACTTATTTTATTTTTTATTTCCTCATTTACTTCAATTTAAAACCACTGAGATAAATATTATAACTGGGGTAAATCTGCAACAAAATTTACTCTGAGAGTGCCATTTTCGGACTTCCCCCTAGAAACCAAAAGTAAAAGGGACTTAGCGATTTTCTCCGTAGACCGTATTGGTGGAATTATATAAATTTCCATTTTTGTTTCTTATCTAATTTTGGAGACATAATATGCCTAATGTGTTAATTTGAGAATAGCAATTCAAATTCAATTAGAGTGTTAAAATACCAATAACAAAAATTTCCAAACATTATTCCTTCGAAATGTTGTATAAAATATGCTACACTTAAATTAAGCTTTAAAAAAAAAAGAAAAATAAGTCATTCTCATTTTCGCAGGAATTTAATCTTTCTATGTCCGCTACTAAATGTTTTCACTCTAACAGAACATATTGTTGTTCCAAATTATCCAACTATGACCGAAAATGGCCGAAAACCGCAAAGACTCGGTACTTCATCTTAGATGCCCCGCCAACGTTGCATACGCTCACTTTGGAAAATACGCGCCTCAGATCAAAGTGATCACTATCTTTAACAGGATATCCAGCGTCCGAAAAAAGACACATTGAATTCTTTCCATGCGAAAAGGAAAACTTCTATTGAAAATGAACCGGCACCCTTTACACAAGAGAATGGTAAATTCGTAGGAGGCAAAATCTAGAACGTTCGATGAAAATGGCACACGCCAAAAAAAATAGGAGGGAACAGTGGATTGCACTGAAAATTGTTAAGTGTGGCCTTGAAGTTAGGAGACAACAGTCGTGAGGCTGGTATTATTGCGTGTATTTAATAACCCCGTTGGTTAGAATTAAAGTTACTTTTCATTGGGTTTGGTTGTGCATCCACTGCACCTGATCTGAGGTGAGTATCTATGACTTTTATCTTCTTTAATGTTCTGAAGAAAAAAAATCATAACTTACTTCAATGCTTTGATTTCAATGTCCATGCATAACTTGAAATATTGTAATTGCAAGTAAAGAAGTAGGATTTGGAGCGATATTAACACAAATGTGTCTTTACGATAATTAATACGAATGATAATTATATTGGTTGATTGAAAAAATAAGAGTAACTTCAAGCCTTCTCAGTTTGTATTAGTACGGTAAATCGATATTTGCACTTGTAGTCTGGGCTGTCGGATCTTAGCCGGGCTTTAAAAAAAAGCCCACCGGCTATTTATTCATTTTTGGTTCTGGATTTTTTTTTCTGGTTCAAACCACTTTTTTAAAAGAGCGGAAAGAAACTTTTTTTAAAAAATTTTGATACTTTTATTTTGTACTTAGGTATTTAGGTATGTAACTGAATTAATGAATGAAGAAATACGTAAACGATTTAATTAATGAATAAATAAATAAGCGAAATGTACTATTTAATTTTGCTCTAGTCACTTTAACCTCCGTACATTCGACAAATTGTGTTAAACATTTAAGATCCAATCATGGCTAATATTAACAAAATATGTGTGAACTGAAAATCAGAAGATCTCAAACAGTTAAAATGTTCATAACAAAAACTTGATGAACCACATTTTGGTAAACCTCAAAACATTATTATAATATATGTATCAAATTTTACAAATGAATTGTATCTTTAAAGCTATAAGCTTGATTTCTGAAGCTTCTCTCTCTTTTTTTTTCGATTGAAATCAAATTAAAGAACACAATTAAAATATTGCTGGATAGATGGTGCTACAACTGTGAAATTATTTTACCGTTTCATTTCCCCCCGTTCTTTTATTTTTTCCTACATTCCCCTACTTGTGGTAATTTATTTTGCTCTTGGAAAAGTTTAGCGGTGAAAAGTTTAAAGTGAGATATAAAAACGGAATTGTAACTTAAATATTTTAATGCCAACTTTATTTATCGCCTCCGGTCACCAGTTAGTTTGCCATTCTATTCCTTTCAGTATTATCACCATTGCACGTAATTTCATTCTTCTTAAGAGACCGACAAAAAGTGTAAAATCTTACGAGCGAGGAAAACGTTTCAGGCCCCAGACAAATTATTTCTCAGAGTTTATTGGAAAATACAGTGTAACAAAACTTCTGACAGATTCTTGTTGTGAAAGGAACTAGTTGCCAATTTATTTTTAATATCCCGATTGATCTGGTGTCTGGCGCTTGTTGGACCCTTGAAATCCAACTTTGAAACATTGAAATTGAACGTAGACCTGAGAACTAATTCGTAATGAAAGAAAATTTCATTTGTTCCTCGTGCTGCACAAAAATGCATAAATATTTCCTTCTGGCAAAGAAGACTGATTCTCAACGAAGAGAAATGAGTTGGGAAAAGCCAATTTTTCCCCCCACTTTCCAATGATTTAGGCGACATTTAAAAAACCGGGTGAATAAATATAATGAAACATAAAGAAATGTAATTTTAATTGATATTGACGAACGCTACATTTTCTTTTTTAGTTTTACAACACCAAATTTATCTGTTTTCTATTACTTCGACTTAAAAAAAAAAAAAAATATATATATATATATGTATATATATATATATATATATATATATATATATATATA
This sequence comes from Uloborus diversus, assembly GCF_026930045.1. NCBI lineage: Eukaryota > Metazoa > Arthropoda > Arachnida > Araneae > Uloboridae > Uloborus > Uloborus diversus. The sequence goes on along the minus strand of NC_072731.1, from coordinate 186,045,617 downwards.
TATATATATATATATATATATATATATATATATATATATATATATATATATATATATATATATATATATATATATATATATATATATATATATATATATATATAAATTTTACTATTGTTACGAAATAAATTGAAAGTAATAAATAATTATAACGGAAAATTACGAAGTGGCAAAAATAAATAAAGGATAACTGATATTACTCTTAAACTGAAAAGTTGATATGAAATTACTTCTGAAGAAATAAAGTAATACTTATTTACTTTTTGAACTTTTTCGTTTTCTTTACATTGTTGAAAGATTCTTTGATTATAATTAAGAATTTAAGTATTATGCTTAGAATCAGATAATAAAAATACATGTTTAGGCCAGGTATCAGTATAGAAATGCATTTTAGTTTCGAAGAGCGTTATCTATTTAGCACGCTTAATACTGGTACCAACAAGTAGCAGCAATGAAATTATAATAGAAAAAATTTAAACTTGCGACATCTACTTTCATGTATTAACTCCCCAACATAGCGGGAAAAAAATTCCGATGGTGTACAAATGGAGAAAAATTACGAAGTGAAAATATACAAAGTTGACTTTCTCAAATTATTCTTTATTTTCTGCCTAACATTCACTAGGATCTTAATTTCTTCTTTTTTGAAGCTTTCAGTGTACAGAAGAAAACACTATGCGGGCTTAATAAACAAATATGTGAAGTATTTCATATTACAATATGTATCGATCGTTCACGCTATCTATACTTTCATATCGATATTTACACCACCTGAAAAAAGTATTTGAAGTTTGAGAAGTCGAACAATTTTTTCAAGCATGAGCCCCCCCCCCCCTCTCCCCCTCCCCCTAATTTTTTTTTCTTTCTTTTTTCTCTCTTCTTTTATTTCACAATTCAACTGATAAAAAATTTTTCTATCAAAATATTTAATTAGTTTAAAGACAAGATATGATTAAGTTATTGAACACAAGTATTTATTTAATTCCATAGAAATTTTAGTACATAAAAAAATATTCAGGTTATCAGAATTTTTAATCCATTTCGACCCCTATAAAATAAAGCGAAATTACGATGCAGTTTCAAGTTACTCAGGGCAGAAAAAATAATAAGTGCCTGAAAATGAAACGAAACACATCATGTTTTAGGGGTTTCTCTCATTTTATTGCAGTAAACGGTCTATTAAAAATGGAATCCGTAAGATTTTCGTTCGTTGTTTCAAGACGGCAAACTTCACTTATTGTTTCCTTAAACTTTTTTTCTGCATTTCCATTTAAAAGGATATGTAAAATTTAAAATTTAAGTTTATTGGACGCTTATCTTGAAAAAATTAATACATTTCACAAACTTGCAATACTTTCGGTCCTTAAAGCACATCAAGAGAGAGAGAGAGAAAATGTGATTTCAACTACAATTTTCATGATATCAGATATTAAACTCATTCCAAAACATGCTCCCACCTGCACAATACGTATCACGATCAGTCATTCTATCCGATGCAGGCAGGCATTTATAAGGATCCACCGTGCTTTGATAAAAGTGATAGGATTATGAGCTTGTCAACTGAAACAAAGACTTCATAGGATCTCATTTTCAAAAACAAACCGTCAATTCCCAGTTCCGAAGGAAACTTTCTTCTCAAAACAAATTATCAAACAATGAAGACGACATTCGATAGGAAACTACTTTCGTCGATTTCCGTAACAAACAATCCATCGATGTTCCAAAAAGTCTATTTTCGACTTCGCATATCAATTGATTTTCATGGAACGCCCTTTTTGTTCTTAAACCAGATTGAAAAGACACTATTGTTTCTTCCCATCAAGTCAACTGCTTTTGGAATTCATTCGCAGAATAAATGCCATTATTACTGTTGAAAGGAATAGGGAATTATGCACGTGTCACAACAGCAATTTTGTCCAATTTCATCGTCGTGTTATTTTCCGCTTCTATGCAACGCCTCGCATTCAGATTTATTAGGCCACGTGTTCTATTTCCACCCTTGGTTAATTGCTTATTTAAGCTGTCGATGGCTACCTGATCAAAATATTTAATGAAAATCTCTAACACGTTAATTCATTAGATACACAGACGTTTACGGAGATTTATAAGTTAAGCTGCATATTTTGTTTTGCATTTGAAGATCAGGTGAACTTCTAATTAACCGGCATAAACCACGTTGTGTTCAATACTGTTGCTTGTTGATTCAACCAGAGGTAAGAAATCGGATATTTTTTATATCTGAAAACATGAAAACATATATCTTTTTATCATGATTTTCTCTTATTTTGTGCAAAATGCTACAATTACTTTTTACATTTCAAAAAATTTTGATATGAAGCGAATCAAGTATTTTACGATTGCTGTTAGTTGCAGCGAAATTGAATATTTTAGTAAAAAACGTCATAGGTGAATAATTGAATAACCTAATGAAAATCTCCCTCAAGTTAATTCATTAAATTACACGGCCTCCTAAGTTAAGCTGTTTATTTATTTATTTGTTTATTGCACTTAAGGATCAGTTGGACTTGTAACTAACTGATATAAACGAAGAATCTTGTGTTCAACACAGTTTCTTGTGGATTTTACCAGAGATAAGCAGGCTCATGTTTTCAAAAAAAAAATTCAGTGGATATCATGCATATAACCTACATTTTTACTAAGAATTTATCTTCTTCTCTTTCTTTTTTCTGTTACAAAATGTGTCAATTATTTCTTACATTTCCCGTACAATTTTAATATTAAATGAATCAAATATATCACAATTTCTGTGACTTACAGCTCAATTGAATATTCTTTAGGAAAATGATTAAATAAGTTAATGCAATTTTGTTAAGATTAACTCTTCGTTCTGCTTAAGACCCTGACTACTAACTATCTGCTAAAAGCTACACATTACCGAAAATTAACAAAATTATCAAAAAAAAAATTTCTTCTTTTTTTTTTTCCTTTTTTAATGGTCCATCTATTCGGGAATCTCTTCCAAATTGTAAACATTCAAAGATTTTAATTTTGCTTTGTCAGTCAAAAAAAAATGTGACAATTGAGAGGGGATAGTCAATTCATTCCTCATTTTAAAGTATTTTCTCATATTTTAAAATTTATAATCAAAAATATCTTTAGTTAAATTTAGACATTAGTTAGGTAGGTTATTACTTACAATTTTACTACCGAAATATCGTTTATTTGTTTTACGTTCAGCATTTTTCTCTGATGTCACATTATTCCCAATTAATTATCAAAAAGAATGTTTTTTTTTCAAGACTTTTTTTGTTTTATTTTTGTTTTTTGTTATAAAGAATTGTCACTTTTTAGTTAGTTTCTTTTTACTTGATCACTTGGGCATGAAAGGACACAGTGTAGCATAGATTGGTACATCAAACTATGAAACCCTGTGTTAATAGCACTATGCAATATTATAATATTTTGAACTGAAAAAACACACACACACACACATTCCACCATATTTATTCTAAATACTGTTTTACTTTAGTTTATACATTCGAAAATATGTCACAGCATGTATCGCTCATTTAGAAGAGTGCCACAATACGAAAAAATGAAATTTTACAGGTAAAGGGTTTGAAGTTGAACTCAGGCAATTTGCATTAAGAAAAGTAAATTTGCTGTGCTCTCCAGTGGTTAATCATTCGAACAAAAATCTGCCATCATTTTCCGTAGAAGATAACGTCCTTTGAAGGCCTTTAAGCAAAGAAAAAAAAATTAAAAACTTCGTATTGTGGCACTTTTTTCCCAAACGAGTGATATAGTGTACAAAACTAAATCCTAACAGAAATTAATAACTTTGACTTTGTGCCATTATTTCTGTCGGTGTCTATTTCCAAAGGCTTTTTTTTCTGTTCAAAGCAGATGTTTAATTTTTGTGTGGATGTTTCCCTGCATTATATCTTGTATGAAAATTGGTATAAAGTTGAGTATGAGAGTTCAAGTTTTGTTTTTTATTTATTTATTTATTTTTTAGTTTTATTTAATTTTATTTATTTATTTATTTATTTACTTATTTATTTCATTTATTTATTTATTTATTTATTTTGAAGAACGCTAATGTTAGTGCTTTCAAAATGTTAGGGTTTTTTAAGTTGATGCACAGAACTAACTGTTAAGCTTCAAAGAAGAATTAGATATTTAATTCCTTGTTAACTTTCAGTTTCAATGTCTATAAATTTTAAATCAACTGAAATAATTTTAACATTGTAAAAAATACATATTTTACAAAGATTTTCAAAAACTTCATATCTTTATTCAAGTTTATTTTTTGAATTAGAAAAAAACTTTGCAAAACCGATTAATCTCCTCAGAATCAATTTATCATTAGCCTAAAAAAGCCCATTCATTACGTTTAATAACACTGTCACATAAAATACAGGCTACTGTGTAACTAAAGTATACCTTTTTAAGAAATTTAAGGTAAATCCAGTTTTTAATAAATGAATAAAAATTATACTTTGCTCATAATTTCATTGAAATAGTTTCATTTCTTCGTTTTATTGAAAAATGAATTATTTTCTGACAAAAATAATTTTCAATACAAACGCCTCTGAGTTTTATGTTTGCGTAAAAAGATCCAAAACATACCCAATTAAAATAAACTACTTCCAATACATTTTCTTTAGCAAATAAAAGTACTGATTCAAAGGTTAGTACTGTATTATTGCGTGAAACAAATTTGAGATAAATTATTTTAAAACAAAAAAAAGCTGCTTAATACAATGCTAACAAAACATAAAAATGCTAAAATCACTAGTAAAAAATTAAAAGAAATATATTGTCAGCGTCATCAATACGCTCCATCATTGTAAAATATCCAAGTTCTTTTAGTAACTACAGAACGAAATGAGGTATATTTTTTAAAACGTACTCCTGTTTTTAGATTGAAGGTTTTGAAAATTTTTTGCATAAAATGTTAAATAAGGAATACAAATTTAGACATTTAAAGAGTGCTAAATTTATTTTTACAAGAGAACAAAACATTCTTACCGTTTGTGTTTACGCAGAAATCAAAGAAATGTAAATTAATGAAGTATAAACAAATAAACAACATATTTATTTGTTTGTTTAGGCTCGACTAATATAACAAATCTTGTTCTACAATCATATTATTTTTAACAGCCAGATAAAAGAGTGAGCACTATCTTTCTCCCCTTTGAAATTAGTTTTTTGCATGAAGTTAATTTATTCACATGAATTGATGGGTCATTTCACGTAAACAAAATAACAAGTGGGTCACTGCCAAGTCATTCAAAGCACTCAATGAAAAATTTTAATTGTTTGATTAGTGATTGGGACTACTTTGAAGAATTGAGAAAAAGATAAGCAAACGCTGTGTTAACCTCATTTGCACGCTCAAAGTAGCTGCAGATCTCAAATCCATGATGATTTATTTCAAGCAATTGAGATCAAGCAATGTGTATTTGTGTTTAGTCTATCAAACATAACTTCCAGCTTTTAGATTAAAAAAACAAAATAAATTGAATACTAAGCTAATTTAGCCAGAAATGTCTACTTATTTAAGAAGCATTTGCGGATGCAACGAAATAATGCTAATATATTAGCTTTAATTTTAGACTTGAAAATTCAATTTTTGGTTAGTCACCAGTGACTTGCAGACACATTTAGTTTAGTGGCCACTTTTCTTTTATTATTAGTATCCATTTTATCCTGGACTTTTTTTTACAAAAACAAAAAAGCAGTATACTAAAATGTAAGCTGTAGAAGAAAATATTGCCAGAACTATCAATTACAATTTCATTCATTTACATTTCTTAGTCTTCCCAATCCAAAATGCATTCAAACTTTTAGTACGCAAGTTTTTTCTTGCTAGGGTTGGTAGGAGAGTCAAATAAATTATGAATTTTTTTTTTTTTTAATCCGTTGGTGATATGTCGTACTACGTTGGAACTTTGGATCTTTTTTACATCAGAAACAAAGTGAAACAAAATAGAAATAATTTGTTTTGAGGAAAAAAGAAATCAGTGAAGTAATAATTATTATTTTTGACCGGTTAGGTTCTTAAAAAGTGGCTGGATAAATATTTCACTTATTCGCCGAAGTAAGACCTTGATCAATGTAGCACTGTTGTCCACTTTCATAGCTAAAAAAAAAGTCTGAAATCCTCATATTATAATAACCAACGATTGAGTAACTCTCCCGACGTCATCAACAATGAAACTCACGCCACGTCATGATAGTTTGATAACATGTTTTGGTAATGTTTAAAATGCAGGGAAAGGTTTTATTGTGACAAGACTGAACTGGATCCGGTAACTTAACTGCTTTACTGGTAAGACTGTCATTTCAGGGGAAAGAAACGAAAACTTAATCAACAATGAACGCTCTCTCCTGGAGTTTAGGGTTAATCCACTGGAGTTAGGGTTGAAAGTTTAACTATCAAAATATCACAAAACAGGAAATTCCTTCGTTCAAATATACCCGTTTAGTTTTATCCGTCATACCATGACGGGCGATTTTCTAGTTTAATAATAATAACATTATATAATTTATTGCTTGCAAAACTGCTCTACTAAATTTTTCTTCAGATCGCTCGAAAATTATGTTCGTTAAAAGTATGATATAAATCATTCTAAAAAACTGTTTATGAGCAAAATAAATACTTAAGAAATGAATATCGGTAGTCAAATGGTAGAAGACGGATATTTAATAGGTATAGGTGCAAAGTGTTCAAAAACTATTTTGTTTTAAGAAGGTTAAAATCTGGAAAAGGGACTTTGTATGCTTTTGTAGTGGGTGAGTGGGTGTAATATGAAAGTGAAAAATTATTGGATTTGTTCACCTTTAAAATTATTGATGTTCTTGAAACATACAGGTTTATTCCCATCTCTTAAAACAGTGGGGATTTTTTTTTTTTTATTTATCTTGTAAATGTAATGAGTAACTGTTCTCGGACTAGTTTTCTTGAAGAACATACGTTCTTTATGTAAATAATTGTTCTCTTCAAATGGAACAAGCCAGTAAAATGCCGATACTGTTTTATCGCTTAAGAATGCCATCGGTGCCTACAGTCAATTTTCTTGTAAAAAAAAAAAAGTCTTTCTTTTCTTGATATACTCGTTCCTCGCTTTGAGTTAGATCTCTGAAACTGATAGTAAAATGTTGCGTGACCTCAAGTTCGCGAGACAAGTTTATCACAACTCCAACCTTTCGCTGTTTCTTTACCGTCTCAAAAATAATCGCACCTCTCCCCGCTAGAATGGAAAGTATTCTGCTTTTTACATTTTTGCTTTTCGTACTCAACCTCCCTAACAGGAAGTTCGTCCAGAACTAAACGAGCTTAATCTCCCGTAGTCAATATCGATTTTCTAACAGCAGCAGTATCTCCCTTTTGATAGTCTTAAGCACCTATTTACTGCAAATTCTGTTTAATATTGAAAGCACATTTCGGACGCAACGTACTACTTATGTCAAAAGAAAGCATTTAAGTTAATTTAAAACGCATATCAAATTTATTCATTCAAACGGTTAGAGATATTATGATTAATAAATTCCAATCATTATTTTTTCAACAAAAATGTAATAAATTCGAGCACATTTTCCCTTATATATAAATGGATAAAAGTTGGATAGACAAATGATGTCAATGAAAAAGAACAATCAGTTCCTCTAAAATAAATTTTTCATATTAAACAAGCAAAACGATGATAAAAAATAAATAAATAATAAATAATAATAATAATAAATATGATTATTATTATTAAATGATTGTATGTCACCGGCAACAAAAAAAAAACCGGGAAAGGCTTTTTTTTTACTGAAATGGAAGGAAGAAGGAAAAAAAAGGAAAGGAAAAAAATATACATAATAATTTTCTAGACTAATTTTAAATTTGGCCTTCGAGTTGCAACTATGTGTTTGGTGTTTTATGACTATTGAAGCTACACATTCCTCTACATAGAGGACATCACAAACTCACAGACAGACATTGCCTTTTATAACTCACCTGAAACCCTTCAAAAAATTTAATTTTCATTTTCTCCCTTCTAATGTTACAAATTCGTGGGACTTAACTTCTCATTATAATGTTCGATGCTTTTTTTTTTCATCAGCATGAAATGTAAATAGCGTGAGGTCTTTTTTTTCCGTTTTGATATATATTGTCGCTATTTTTGTATGATAGTTTGAATTTTTTTTAACTGTTTATTTTCTTACTTTATTTAGTTATTTACTAATTTATTTGTTTTATTATTTGATTTACCTATTTTATTTATTTATTTATTTACTAAGTTATTTGTTTTACTATTTGATTTACTTATTTTATTCATTTATTTATTCACAATTTTATTTATTTTACTTATTTACTAACTTAGAAATACAAGCTTTGGTGGCCCTCAGGAAGCTATCACGTTTATTTATACCGTCACTTCAATTTCAAACTAGAAGAATTTTTATTGCTTTCTGTAAAGCATTTAATGCATTTATTATAAATATTTTTTAAACAGAATTTTAAAGGATATTCTTAATATCATAATCATTTATGTTTCAAGTTGAATACTAAACATTGTTTTTTTATGTAATTGTCTTTGCTTTTACAGCCAAACATGAAGTACTGGACACCATCCAACATTTACAAGGCAGCCTTAATCTTGATCGTCAGTCAAGTCTTTCAAGTTTATTCGTTGTCTCTCGAAGCCCAACTGACTATTGGTGTGATCCTTGCTCGTCTCTTAAAGCCGAAGTTTGTGCCTGTACCCATACCACTGCCATTTCCACTGAAATTCAAGAAGCACATTCATAAGCCTTATCCGTAAGAAACTTAATCTGCTTTTTATGAAAACATAATCTATATTTATTGTCAGCAAAGTTTATAACTTTGAAATAACCACTTGAAGTAGAATTAATATCAGTTATAGAAATAGTAGTAGTAGAGTAGTAGTAATAATATCAGTAAATAATATAAAGAAAATAGTAATATACAATTTGAAAATTAATAAATGATTTATATAATAATTTATTCAAAAAGCATTAATAATAGTAATAAATAATTAATCGAACGCAGAAAATGAGATGCCAAATCTAGTGCTAGTTTGACAATATTGCAGAGATTTGGTGATTCCCGAGAACCCCGTGTTTAGTTAATCAAATAAGCTAATGAAATATATCATTAATAATGTATGAGTTTTAGGAGTATACCGCAGTATGCAAGTGCAAAAGTTACATGCATCTATGTATTTATTTTAAAAGTACATTATTTTACATTTGCTTTCATACCCATAAGTTATAGAAAAAAATATTGTAATAAATCTATTATGTTCTGAATGTTCTACGAAAAGTAAACTACCTGTATGAAACTGTACTTTTCAACTCGAATGTTTGCTAGGCGCTAGATTTGTAAAATCTTTGTAATTTTCAATGTTTACAATTTATTTCACAATAGAACGTAAAGTAACAAATGTTAACCATTCGGTTGAGAAGCGTTGCGACAGTTTTTATGGAGAGATAGTGACTCTATCATTTGCAATTGATAATTTAAAAAGCAGTCCTTAACACAAAATTGTGTTTCTTGTTGATTCACAAGCAGTTATTTTGTCACTTGCAAGTACGAAGTATAATGAAAATGCTCATATCCATTCCTGTTGAATGAAACTGTTTGAACTTAGGAAAACTAGATAGAGTGCTGCGCTCCAATGGATTTCGAGTCATTATGACATTTTCGCAATTGAGCAGGCAGATCAACTTGTTAAGGTTGGATCGCTGATGATCCAATCAGTCTCCTTTGCCTCTGCGTAACATTAAATGAATTGTTTATAACAAACTAAAAAATAACATGATGTCTTCATATAGTGACGCAACTGCGAGTAGACGGTAGAATGTCCTGCTTAATAAAAGTAATAGAATCCCCAGTTCATTGACTCGGTCTGTTGGAGTAACTTCTTTCGTGTAATCACTGGACATGTGTATTTACAAAAACATCTACATAAAATTGGAGTGAAGAAGTAACCCTGTTGTCTTCTGCAGGGACGGATACAGGATTTCATTTTAGGGAGGGTCATGCTCAAGCATGTAATCTTCTCTTACGTACGACAATTTTCTTGAACTTGGGTTTCTTTAGGTGTCAACAAAAGCAAACTCGGTCATTAGTTGGTTGAAAACTTAATTAATTTTAATTATTAAAAATTAAATACTTAAATTATTATTGATTGAACTTAATCAATAATAATTCAATACAATAAAATGACCGACTTAAGTTGTATTATAACCTGTTAAGACCAGTATTCACACCAGTCAACATAACACAATAAATAAATACTACGAAAACCTAATAGAAAGTAAATGATTTATGAACATGGTACATTTAGATATTGATTAAAACATTAGCACAATACTCGACACGGGCCAAACATCCATCTTGTGTGTAGAAAAATACAACTAACTTCTCTAAATAATAGTAAAAAGTGCTGCGAAAATCTTTTTTTTTAATTAAATATTTTATGAATATAATTCAGACATTGAATTCTCACCAATTCTTTTCATCGGGGTTTTGAGTTCATCAGTTTTTTTAACTTTTCAAAAAAGGCAACAATTTTTTGTCACCCAAAGCGCTTCATAATTTTGGTTACAGGTAGTCTTTTTTCTAACAAACGCGACTTTTTTCAGCACAGTTTACGTCTAATACGATGGGCTAATTACAGAAACCCTCGTGTAATGAGGTTTCGGGCAAACACGATACTAAAACTTTACATTTCTTACTATTCTATCTGATAACATTATTTTACAGAACGAGATATTATTTTAAGGGAAAAAATTAAAATAAAACAAAAAATGTGAAATAATGAGCAGTAAGTAAATCATGTGGCAGCAAACGCAATTTTTTTTTTTTTTTTTTTTTTTTTTTTTTTTTTTTTTTTTTTTTTTTTTTTTGGCGGCAGACCATGAGGAACAAAATGTTTGTTCGTCTTTGCTCTTTGAATTATGTTGGAAATATATCTCTGCGCATGCGTCGTCAATCGCAATGAAAACGATTTTTATACTTTGATAGATGACATTTTGTGAGGTTTAATGCTTCGTTGCGATTGAATTTTTCAGTCATCATGAAAAGACATCTCAAAAATATCCCCCTCCCCCTCCGTTTCACTTCAAAAGCCTGTCCCGTATTTACTATTCTTAATTCTGGCAACCCTGCTCAGCACGAACAAAAATCGAAACTATCTAAAAAATAACAAAATAGAATAATCTACAGAGACTTTACATTAAAAAATGTTGACACATTATAATAACTATCGAAGATTAAGTTTGTTCTATAAAAAGCGATAGGGAGGCAGACACTTCTTCATTATACTGGCTCCTGAAGAAAGCTGTCGAGAAGAAGAGACTGTCTCAATCAGAGCTATTTCACTGCCTACTTATAAATAGAAAAGTGACATGCCCCAAAAAAAGGGAATTCAAAAATTACTTACTCTCTCTTGTGGTTTCGGTCAGGTTTACTTTTCTTTCTTTATCAAGCAGTCATTTTCATTACTCAAATGCAATGAACCTTATAACAGATTAAAAAATGTTGTCACAGATTGGGGGGGGATCACGATTCCCATGATCCCCCTCCCCCCTTTCTTTGTCCTCACCACTTCATGTAATGCCCAAAAAAATTGAATTCAAAAAGAGATTTACTTTTTCTCATGGTTTCGATTTTTTTTTCAAGCAAACATTCAAAATTTTCCCCGCAGTTTTTTTTTCTGGGGGGGGGAGCATGACCCCCATGACCCCCTCTTTGTATCCGCCACTGGTCATCTGTGTCACCAATGTGAAATAGATGGTGATCATCTCAATAACCGCCCCATTATTTTAAACTTTTTGAGCAACAACTCTAAGGACGCTAAATTTCAGTCATATTTTTATGCTTCTTCATGTTATTCTGCTGCGTGACGATTAATGACAGAAATGCTGCAGACGGGAGTAGGATTTTAAAAAAAGATTAATTATTTCTTCAAACAGAAGAAAAGAAAAAGAAACATTAAATTATTTCTGAAGTGATACGTCTTAAAATATCTTTTCTATAATGAATGGTAAAATTAAATTTAAGATCCCTCCTCCCTCCCCGAAGAAGCAGAAAAGGAATGAGCAACACCATACCAGTGTTAAGTCGTTTCTCTTTCTCCTATTTTCCTTACAGGACTCAAACTAGACAATGGAGTTTTGTATACATTAATGCATCTTATATTTTAAATATCAAACTATATTTTTTTGAATTTATGATACAGAGTTCTGACTGTTATGATATTACTCGATGAACCAATATTTAAAACTTATATTATTTTCAACCAAAAAATTGCTTCAATATTGTTTCTCCTATTAACAACTGATCTATTGTAAACTCTCAAAAATAAATGTTTTCACATTGTATTAAAAGCATCTTTTAAGTGCGGTCTTATAGCATTTTTGTTTAGTAATAACACAAATCTGAGGGTTAAATGTGTTCTAAAGTAATTTCTGCAATCAATTTTTTTTCTGCTCTTTTTGTAGTAAAATGAGAAAATTTAAGATCAGGTGTTCCAAAATTTAGCCAATCGAGTCAATGAGAAGTAAAAGGATGTAAATGGACGTTTTCAAGTTTTGAGTAAAATGTTTTTAAAGATAAGCTCCTATGTGGGTTTTCATTGAAAAGTTTTCTAAATCATGCAGTAAAAAAGAACTTACCCGGGCTACTAGTACCGTTACTTGCTCCAAGGCAGAGGAGAGGTTTTCATACCATTTGTACTGGTTGTATCCAAATTTTTAATTTTGCCACTTACATCCCTTTGCTTCTCACTGCCTTAATTGTTGAAGCATCAAATACGCTTATTTCTTAGAACGCAATGCTTCATTCTATATATGAAGTTTTAACAGAGTCAAATAATTTTATGAAATGTATTTATTTGTTTTTCTACATTATTCTACTTGAAAATACTTATGACTTTTTTTTTAAGAAATGCTGAAATTTTCTTACAAATGAAGATTAAAATTTCAAACCTTATGCTTTTTCAGAGTTCCAGTGCATAGCCTGTCGGCTGTTGCCCACCACGTTGGCCCCAGTCTACATGGAGTTGGATACGGTGGTCATCCGCAATATTCTTCTGGACATCATGCTTATGAGCAACTTCACTCAGCTTCCAACAATATAGGACATCTGGTGGAACAATTGAGCCACAGTCCAGACGTTCTACATGCCGGTCATTCGAGTGAAATTCCGACCATTCATGATAACCTTGATGAATTTTCAAGCATTGCAGAAATAGAGGCCTTGAACGCAAACGCAGATTGGTGGAAATAAATGCATCACGTGTGTGATGATGGTTTTACTTTTCTGAAGATTTGGTCTTCCATATTTTTGTATTTCCTCGATATTCGAGGTTCATCATCATCAACAAAAGAGAACATGGAAGGCTGCGCAAAAATCCATAAGTACGTTATGATATTATCCAAATTGTTAAAAATACTGAAAAAATGGGTGACTGATTCAAGATATAGAAAATAAAAACGTTTCACAATATTATTACGTCACTTTTCGTTTATAAATCTTTCAATAAAATATGCAACTGCTATTTTATGTAATCGCAATTATAAGATTGTGTGAAAAAATTGTTTTGATAGGTTCAATCAGAGAACTTTCTCAACAACAGAAATAGCAATTATTATCGTCAACGGAAATGAGCCAATGTTAATTGCTGTAAATATAGTGTGAAAAACTTCGAAATGGATAATATCTAATTACTTTAGAACATTTTACAGAAATCAAATGGACATTCGAAGCCATCTTGGATTAATTAATTAATTCTAATATTTATCTTTTCGAGTATATTGTAATTATTGAGAGAAAAATATATAAACAGTATCAAACGTAGTGCAAAATTTTCCATTCATAGTTTTTTGAACTTAAATACGTTGTTTGCTAGTGTTTTAATTAAAAAGAGTCATTGGGGAAGAAAACCAGCGCTTGGAAAGAGAAAATTCAGTTAAACGAGTTCATCATCATCATATAGGGGCATGGATTATTTTAAATGAATCACTTCAACGTAAGAACGTATGGCTCAATCACTTTGCAGCAACAAATTCCGTTGTTTTCTTTTATTTCACATCATCAAAACGTGTCGTACCTACCCTCATCAAACATGCAAAGTTCTTCTCGTAATATTTTCTTGTCAAGCATCAGAGCCTCCAAGTTCAAAAGACTCTTTAAAAACTTTTCATTTACTAAACGAAAGTCATTGAGTGACTTTTGCGGGTTTTTTCAAAGATGTTTTAGTGAATTTTGCCAAGAGTTGTTACTCGTCATGCAGAAGGTATAACGAAATGTAGCATAAAAATAAAATAAGTTCAGCATTGCCTTTAGTTAGCAATCAATAAATAAAATAAATATAATTCATTTCTTCCTGTTTCTCTTTAAATATGAATAAAAACAATTAAGCTCTTACATTTGTGCTTGAAATTACTGTAAAAAATTTCAAAATTTCCCTTTCATGATATTATGTTATAAATTGGAAATAGTATAACTAACGCAATACTTTTTCTGAAGTGTTCACTAAGTTGAAAAATGTGAAGCAATAAATTGAAGTGTAAGCAATAAATGTAAGTTTGAAATCACTCTATCAAAGAAAATGTTGTTCATTAAAATCTATATACACGATGTAATATTTCATCGTAATTTTATGAAATACAAGTGTAATGCATGTTCATGCAACTGAAATTGTGTATGTAAATCATTTATATACTGTATAACGTAGCTGCGAAATGTATTTAAACATGAAATTACTTGTATTCGGTAATCATTGTATTCATAATAAATGTAATATTTAGTGTTACAATAAAACATTCATTTTAACATCAGAATGAAACGTTTAATTTATTTCGCACAGTTTAATTAAAAGTTTTACATTCATTCTTCAAGGTAAAGAATTGAGCAGACAATAAAAAGTTAATATAATTTTAATGTTCATACCGTTCCGGATTTTAAAATGATTTAAACAAATGAATTTCAGAAACACTAGCTATAAGTTTCCTATGTATATTTTGAAATTCAGTCAAATTTATATACTAATTGTTTTAGAAAAATTTTAGAAAAGTTTAAGACAGCTAAGCACCGCAATTTCAGCACGATAAAAAATAAATCAAATAATGTAAAATATTTTCATGAAAGGTTTTCCCAGTCATATTTTCTTTTTCCTTTCAGTATGCTGTTGCAATAAATTTGGACTATTTCTAATCACAATCTGTATTGTCGCCATTTTTTTTTCTTACCAATAAAAAAAATTTAAAGCTTGAAAGATGCCTTAATTTGTCGTAAAATGCTGCTATAAATAAGTAACTAAATAATAAGCCCTTATGTGGTTCAAAAAATATTGTAAAACAAATAATTTGAAAAAGGTTACGAGATGAAGGAATCACACTGTCTACACTGTTAAAAAAGAAAAAGAAAAATCTACCCGTTTACTAGAAAATTTCTAGGAGCCTGGCCTTTCATAAAGGTTTCTAGTAACGATACAGCTTCTCAATAAGTAGCGTTGAAACGATACAGCTAGTGATTGCAATATCGGTATTTTGCAGTTTCGCAATGCCGGTATTTGTCAAGGTGAAAACCAGTATTTTCGGTATTGGTGGGAAATAATAAATAGCTTTAGTTAAAGAGTTTTCAGTTTGAATTGTTAGGTAACTACTTTTATTTTAAATTTACATTTCTTTTTCCATGCAACATTATCAAAATCAAGATGTTGATGTAAAAACGTGGCTTCAAAATCACGAACTAATAGAATATAATTGAATAAAAATAGCGGAAGGATTGTAAAATAATATTTTCACTGCTAGATGGTGAATCGTATTTTTGTGTATTTATGCGCAGCCTGTTTTAATTTCTTTTTTTTAACCTGATCACTCATTTTCCATTTTGTGAAAGTTAATTTGAAGTGGAAATTTCAAATGTATTTGTCCTATGATCAATTTATCCCAACCATAAATTTCAGGAATGCTTTATGATATTTTTTTTTAAATATTTGTTCCAACTTGACTGTATTTTGGCAAAAATGTTTTCTTGTTAGGATAACAAAAGGTAATTTGTTGTCACCGGTATTGGCTTGTTGCCCTGTCTCACTATT